>NC_045964.1:34202407-34356916 GCF_010909765.2 Amblyraja radiata | reverse complement strand
ATATGTGTCCTTCATTAATTCCCTAAATTGATGATCTAAAATGACCACATTAATCAAGACATACTTATGCTGCATCCTGGTGTACAATCCAGAATGTATTTGAAAGATAAAAGTTTTAAACCTCAGATGTTCTTTAAGCATATGCAGTCAACTTCAAGACTGAAAATAAAATGTTATGCATTTAATACTTCAGATTTGCTGTACTTGATTTGCACAAACAGAAATTGAGATGAGAAAACATTTTTTACACAGAGAGTGGTGAATCTCTGGAATTCTCTGCCACAGAATGTAGTTGAGGCCAGTTCATTGGCTATATTTAAGAAGGTTAGATGTGGCCCTTGTGGCTAAAGGGATCAGGGGGTATGGAGAGAAAGCAGGTACAGAATACTGAGTTGGATGATCAGCCATGATCATATTGAATGGCGTTGCAGGCTCGAAGGGCCGAATGGCCAACTCCTGCACCTATTTTCTATGTTTCTATTAATAATTCCCATTATATGAAAGAGCCTTTAATCATTCCTGAATTTCCCTCCTCTAGGTTGCAATAAAAATTATTGACAAAACGCAGCTCAACCCTACAAGTTTGCAAAAGGTAAGGACATTTAGTGATTTTGGAAATACTTGTTTGCTTAAATTCCCTTTGAGATTTGTATGAATTTGATTTTTTTAATGTGATTTGATGCAAGATGTGAATATAATTTGGTTCAGTGTCTGAATTTAGCTGGATTTCAAAATATGAATGTATACAGGGTTGCTTGAAATTAGCACCTGAAAACAGTACAATAACACAGTAAATATGTTGCATCTTAGTAGCTTGCTTTTGGTATAAAACAATTTAGAACATGAGAGGGAAAGGAAAGTGGCTTGACTGTTGGAATGTATTTGATTTATTACAATTAGCCCAGCGGAGAAACCTGAAACAACCATTGAACGTGCTTACACCCTTAAGACAAACTTGAAGTTAAAAAGTCTTTGCCATTTCCAGTAATTAGAGTATTCAGGAATGAAAACATGTCAAAATGTTCATGTTTTTGTTGTTTTTTTGCAAATGCTTCATATTTTGTTTTGAACTTTTATATATTCATGTGTTACATTTTTCAAAACAATTTACGATTTAAAATTAAACCAAGCGATATGTCAGCTTGGAATAATTTAAACAGCATCCCATTCTATTGATAATCATTTCATTTTTATCCAATTTCCTTCTGAAAATTATCATTTAATCTAGTTTCACCATCCTTTCAGGTGGTATATTTCAAATCATTTAATAGCAGATAAATTTGTACCTTTGGTAATCATTCTTTCTGGCACTGGAGATGGTTTCTAACTTATTCTAATTTGTTCAAGATTTTGAATATCTCTATCAAATCTCCTCTTATGCTTCTGTTCAAATACGAACAACAAAAAATGGATAACCACTCCTTTTTTCTTTCTCCACAGACGTGGCTTTAACTTGGGTCTCTAAATGCTGATTTGATCATTTGGCCTATACTATCATAGATATTACCATTGCTTTTTCCACTTTCCTCTTTTCTGCAACTTAAATCATGCTGGTTTTCTTATTTTCTCACTTTCTGATGAAGGATCCTTGACCTGCAATTTCACGTTTCTCTCTCCGCTGATACAATTAGACATGCTGAATGCTACTGGTGCTGTCTTTTCAAGTATATGAAAGATCATTATTTTTAGTTTTTTCTGTGTCACAAGCTAATGAATACAAACATATAATGCATGACTAGATAGAGTGATACAGGTTCCTGGACCATCATAATCAGTTATTGGATGAGAGGGGCTTGTGCAAACAGTATAGGGTGGAGCATTCAATCTAATTTGTTGGAGGAAGAGTACCAGTACATTACAGCAAAACAGGTCAAGGTACATAGAAAACGGAGAAAAACTTCCAATATTAGTGTTCATTTCTAGGGTTCACTGAGGAAGGAATAGTGCTGGAGTTTGATCTTGGGATTAAAGTAGGGAGTGGCCATAATATATAATATTTCTATTTGCAGTGCGAGAACAGTGGCCATAATAGAATAGTCAATGTCGTCAAATGTCCAAAGAGAAATCAAAAGCAAAATACCCAGAAGAGAGCCATTTCATTTTATTTTTGAGTAAGAACCTAGCACAGCATGTCATACAATAAAAAATGGCCAGGAGTACAGGAAAGGCTTTCCTTCAGATACTTTAGATACTAACCAAGCACATTCACATCAGGAGAAAAAAAGGGATTCAAAACTTGAACTCCAATATGAGTAAGAAAATTGAGGCTAAAATAAAATAAAATACAAAAGATGGTTTATGGTACAAATCAAAGTCATAATCAAGCCATTTAGTGCAAGTAACAATGATCTGAGCAAATAAGAAAACAAAGGGAACATATGATGAAAGCCCATATTCCATTCCAAATCGAGATTGCCAGGATTTGTGAAATAGGCTTGTATTACTGAAAAGTTGAGGTCAAATGTCTTAGATTATCTTAAATTGCTGAGAGAAGTTAACTGGAGATGGCATAATTTTTCAATGCTGCTTGTATATGATAGTGGTTTCAGAGATCTGGAGGATATCAAATGTTAGATCCTTATTCAGAAAAGGAGGAATAAATCTGGTATCCACAGGCTGGCCAGTCTTATTCTAGTGGTGGAAAAACTACCAGGATTTTGTCAAGAACAAAACTTACTCTTGCTTGGTTAATGAGAGACATCCAGCAAAACTTGTGTCTGATGAACCTGATTAGGATCTTTAATGTGATGGAGCAGGTAATTGGAATGTTGTATACTTTCAACCTTTTAATAAACTCACTTGACAGTTGTATCAGGCCCTTAAATACATGTCATCTTATATTCAAATGCTGTGCTGTATGTGTAATAAACAAGGTAAACTAATTCTCGGATGAAGTGCACGTGCAAATTTACCAATTTCCCCCTCCCCCCCCCCTCCCCAACCATACGAGGTATTGTGCTTAACTTTAGAGTTGTGTCAATGGGATGTAATTACAGCTCATTTCATCTCATGGTTCTTTCCCATCAAGGGAGCTATATCCTGGCCTTAGAATGTGTTATGTTGGGAACATGCTTGGGATAAGGTTATTGTTGTGGAGTTGGAAAGCCCATGAAATCCCAGTAAAATTAGGATTCATTTTAGAAAAATCCTGGAAAACCTGAAGAAGATTCTTTCCATCAAATATGGTGTTTGCTGTGAATTGGATGATAGTAGTTCATCTGTGGTGGAATTATTCTGCATAGTCAGGTTGCATGTTTTTCTGGAAAGTTGACCAAATAGTGTGCTAACCATGTGATTTTTACAAATGGTGGTAGGGTTATTGCTGGGTCTTGTGTGATTGACAAGCTGTAGTCAGACATTCCAAAATCCAATAATTCATCACGAGCAGGCAGAAAAGGGTAATGGAGGAAAATCACGTTCTCCAATACTCCCAACTCCTCACCACAACTGTCCCGACATTCCTGTACATACAGTAATTTAAGAATAGAAGGGATAGGAATTGGAGTAGGCCACATGGATATGACCTTTCAATAAGATCATGACTGATCTGATGTTTTGCTTCAGCTCCATTTTCCGGCCTATTCCCCATAACGTAGACTCATCTATTGTCCTCTTTTGTTCTTGACTCAACATCTGTAACTCATTAAAGGTTCGATCCTGACCTTGGATGATGTCTGTGTGGAGTTTGCATGTTCTCTCTGTGACTGCATGGGATTCCTCTGGGTGCTCAAGATTCCATAAGCTGTGTGGGTTTGTAGGTTAACTAGCCTCTGGAAAATTGCTCCTAATGTGTAAGGAAGGATGAGCAAGTGGGATGACAGATTTAGTTTGAACAGGTAATCGATGGTTGGTGTTGACTCAGTGAGCCAAAGGGCCTGTTTCCATGCTGTATCTTTAAAATAAAACATGCAGCATGGGCAGATTATTGAAACGAGGAGCACATGCAGAGATAATTTCATAGTTTGGAAGGGGAAATAAATAAAATTATACTGATTTAGATAGATAGATAGATAGATAGATAGATAGATAGATAGATAGATAGATAGATAGATAGATAGATAGATAGATAGATAGATAGATAGATAGATAGATAGAATTTATTACCACACAACCAGGGTTGGTGGAAATTTGGGTTGTCAGCAGCAGTACAATAATAAAGAACACACAATAAAACTGTAACACAAACATCCACCACAGCATTCATCACTGTGGTGGAAGGCACAAAAATTTGGCCAGTCCTCCTCCATTTCCCCCCCGTGTACAGGACCAGAGTCCAGTCAGTCCAGGATCGGCTCTTCCTCACCGGAGACCGCGGCTTTAGATTGTTGTAGGCCGCAGGCCGGCGGTCGAGATTTAAAGTCCCCGCCGCAGCCAGAAGCACCGTAAACTGCAGGGCCGGCAGTCGAAGCTCCCCTCCAGGGGTGATGGTAAGTCCATGCCGCACCCGCGGTAGAAGTTGGCCGCGGGCCGGCAGTGATGGCTTCTTCTTCCCCCCGGGTCCCCCGCGAGGGATCCCGGGCTGTAGACGCCGCACCAGCTGGAGCTCTGCAGACCGCGGCTTCAGGCTGCGACTTCAGGCTGCCGGCTGCCCCGGGCCAGTGAAACGGAGCGCTCCCCTCCAGCGAGCCCCAGCGAGGGCTCACCCGCTCCACGCCGAGAGTCCACGCTGCGCCCGCCGCTGAAGCCCCGGGCGTGTCTCCGGGAAAGGCCGCGTCGATCCTTGATGTTAGGCCACGGGGGAGGCGACCTGGAAAAAGTCGCCTCTCCGTGGAGGAGGCGACCGAAGCGGTTTCCCCCTTACCCCCCCACACCACCCCCCACACAAAACACACGAAGAAACACAAAATACACACTTTAAAACATACTAAAAAATAAAAAAAAGCTGGAAAAACTGACGCGCTGCTGACATGGCTGCACACAGAGGAGCGCCCCCTACAGACTAGAGAGTTTTAAAAAGGGAGAAGTACTTGGATTGAAAATTCGCTGATCTTAGAAGTTGACATAGATTAAGAAAGTATTTGAGAAAACATATGGAATTCTTGGTATCATAAATTAAAACATTGACCACAGAAGTAAATTCAAAGTTTGCAAATCTCTGGTTCTGTTTCTGCTGCGCAATTATAGGCAGCTTTACTAAGTGACACTATAAATTGATTTTAATCTGGGCATCCTAAATTAAAAAGGATATGTAGGTCGGGGAAAATACAAAGGTTTACCAGATTGATAAACAATGAAGAGAACATTTTGCTTTGAACAACAAGATGTTTTCTCCATGTCGAATGTATGTCACGGGTCATAGATTTAAAATAATTGGCATCGTTCTGAAGGGAAAATTGTCTTTTCACACAGTTCTTTCAGATATTAATTGAAAAGATGGTGAATCAGATTTGTAGGAGCTTCCAAAGGACAGTTGAACATGCATGTGAAGAGAACAAATTTGTGGTGTTACTAAGTAAAGCTGCTACGTAGGAGTAAATTGATCAGCTCTTTCAAAAAGCTGGGATATGCAGCACTCCCTTCACCCTTTACTGTGCTGCAAGATCCAATGATTCTATGGTTTGATCATTCTCACTGCCTAGAAATTGGATTTTCGGTAGCGAATACACAAATGTTTAAATGTGTCAAATTATTAAACTTGTATGTAAACTGCGCTGTTACTCATGGTAACTAATATTTTATGGTAGCATAGACGACCCCTGCGTTACGAGGTGGAGGTATTACATAACAAGAAAATGGTCTGTATTGCAATTTCCAGTAATGCAAAGACACATCATCTGTGCATGCATTAACAAAGACTATAAAAACCTGGATGCAACATAACTTCCTCAAACTCAACAGCGATAAAACAGAATTCCTCCTCATAGGCTCCAAATCCACACTCAGCAAAATAAATAACCCCACTCTCACCATCGACGGCACCACTGTCTCCCCATCTCCCCAGGCCCGCAACCTTGGCGTGATCTTTGATTCCACCCTCTCCCTTGAGCCTCACATCCGCTATGTCATTAAAACCTCCTTCTTTCACCTCCGCAACATCGCCAAAATCAGACCCTCTCTCACACCTCCCGCTGCTGAAAGACTCATCCATGCCTTCATCTCCTCCCGACTGGACTACTGCAACTCACTTCTCCTTGGCATCAGCTCCACCTACATCAATCGACTCCAACTGGTCCAGAACGCAGCCGCCCGACTCATCACCCACATCAAATCCTGGCATCACATCACTCCAGTCCTCAAACAACTTCACTGGCTTCCCATCTCCCACCGGATCACCTACAAAATCCTGGTCCTCACCTACAAAGCCCTCCACCATCTGGCCCCCCCATATCTCACTGACCTCCTCTTTGTAAGGTGTCCTTGAGGCTCTTGAAAGGCGCCCATAAATAAAATTTATTATTATTATTATTATTATTAAAGACCTGTTGAAAAAAATTGCTTATTTAACATTTTTTCACAAATTCTGTAGGAGCAAATTATATTCTGCATCTTAAATTTTTGGGTAGTAATTTGTGAATTCCGTAAAGAGAAATTACTGTTACTGAACGGCTGTAAAACAATATTTGTCTCTATGTAATTTGACTAATAATCCAGGGTGCCTGGGCTAACGATCCAGTGTTTAAATCACTTAACACTAAGGAATTTAAATTTTGTTAATTTATTGAATTATACTTTGGATGAAACTGACAGAAGAAACTCTTTTGTCAAAAAAATGATCCATGTACTTTACAACAAATTCATTCTGAGCTCATGAGTAATGTCGAGGAAATTTTCAGTCACATAACAAAAAATGTCATATTATTAACGTCATTTTTGGCTGGTTTATTTTAAAGAGTGAACCATTAATTACAAAGAAATCATTCATAGATTGAGAGGATGAATTAAAACTTGGATTGTCTTTTCTAAGGGTCGGGTGCTGAGGGGTGAACTGGCACGTATATAAAATTATGAGAGCATATATAGGGTAGATAGTCTGTTCAAGAAGGAACTGCAGATGCTGGAAGATCGAAGGTACACAAAAATGCTGGAGAAACTCAGCGGGTGCAGCAGCATCTATGGAGCGAAGGAAATAGGTGACGTTTCGGGCCGAAACCCTTCTTCAGACTGATGGGGGGTGGGGGGGGAGAAGGAAGGAAAAAGGGAGGAGGAGGAGCCCGAGGGCGGGGGGATGGGAGGAGACAGCTCGAGGGTTAAGGAAGGGGAGGAGACAGCAAGGGCTAGCAAAATTGGGAGAATTCAATGTTCATGCCATAAGGACGCAAGGTCCCCAGACGGAATATGAGGTGCTGTTCCTCCAATTTCCGCTGTTGCTCACTCTGGCAATGGAGGAGACCCAGGACAGAGAGGTCGGATTGGGAATGGGAGGGGGAGTTGAAGTGCTGAGCCACCGGGAGTTCAGGTAGGTTATTGCGGACTAGGGTAGATAGTCTGCCTTTTTACCAGGATGTAAATATTGGGTTCTAGTGGGAATAGTTTTCAGATGAGAGGGGGACATTTAAAAGAAGATTTCCAAGGCAAGATATTTTTCTATATGGAATGTCTGGAATGCATTGCCTGGGGAGGTGGGAGAATCAGTTATGATAGCAATTTTTAAGAGGCATTTAGACACTTCACCATACTGAAAATAGGGGGATATCCTCTGTGTGCAGGCAGATGGGATTAGACAATACACAATGTTCTGATTGAATTAGCCAGTGGCATGCCCAGTATACCAGGCTATATGTTAATGATGGAGTAACATTTGTAAAGATAGAATCAAACCATTATGCTACTGCAGATAAAATAAAAATGTAGGTAGTCATTCTTTGAAGAAGAGTAAGCAATTTCGCTTCCTCATCCACTTTTACAAAAGAATCTTGAATTTATGGACATTATAGCCTCCTTTCTCTTTCGTTTATTCAGTTTTATGGGCCTGAATCAATTAACAATTATTTTATTTTGTTCTTTAGTCCAACAGCATCAATCTCGTGCATTGAGCAACAGGACAAAGATAGATATACTGCCTTTGGGACATTAGTCAGCTTTGAAAATTCCTTTCACTGGATTAATCTTACATGGGTTGGTTTTATTAGTGGTTATACTGAAGTTGTATAACTAGACATTTATTGTAAAGGCTTTTCCATCCTCATAACTCATAACCAATCTTTTGTGCCCAGCGGGAGATGAAGACAGCTGCAGTGCAGCCGATTGACAAGAAACTGACTGCAGTGGGGAGAGTGGTACGTGCAGATTAAGGATAAAGGGGAAGTCTTTTAGGACCGAGATGAGAAAATCATTTTTTACACAGAGAGTGGTGAATCTGTGGAATTCTCTGCCACAGAAGGCAGTTGAGGCCAGCTCATTGGCTATATTTAAGAGAGAGTTAGTTGTGGCCCTTGTGGCTAAAGGGATCAGGGGGTATGGAGAGAAGGCTGGTACAGGATACTGAGTTGGATGATCAGCCATGATCATATTGAATGGCGGTGCAGGCTCGAAGGGCCGAATGGCCTACTCCTGCACCTATTTTCTATGTTTCTATGTTTCTAGATCACCCTTTCAAAATATAAACTACTGAATAATTGCAAACAATGTCACCCTGCAATTTGCAAACTTCTTAGAAACATAGAAACATAGAAATTAGGTGCAGGAGTAGGCCATTCGGCCCTTCGAGCCTGCACCGCCATTCAATATGATCATGGCTGATCATCCAACTCAGTATCCCGTACCTGCCTTCTCTCCATACCCTCTGATCCCCTTAGCCACAAGGGCCACATCTAACTCCCTCTTAAATATAGCCAATGAACTGGCCTCGACTACCCTCTGTGGCAGGGAGTTCCAGAGATTCACCACTCTCTGTGTGAAAAAAGTTCTTCTCATCTCGGTTTTAAAGGATTTCCCCCTTATCCTTAAGCTGTGACCCCTTGTCCTGGACTTCCCCAACATCGGGAGCAATCTTCCTGCATCTAGCCTGTCCAACCCCTTAAGAATTTTGTAAGTTTCTATAAGATCCCCTCTCAATCTCCTAAATTCTAGAGATGGGGTTCTTCCCACCCTGCTTCCTGTAAGGACTCCATCCCCTACTCCCCTACTCCCAATTCCTCCGTCTACGCCGCATCTGCTCCCAGGATGAGGTGTTCCACACCAGGGCATCGGAGATGTCCTCATTCTTCAGGGAACAGGGGTTCCCATCTTCTACCATAGATGAGGCTCTCACCAGGGTCTCTTCTATGCCCCGTGACTCTGCTCTCTCTCCCCATCCCCCCCATTCGTAACAAGGGCAGAGTCCCCCCTGTCCTCACCTTCCACCTTACCAGCCGTCACGTACAACAAATAATCCTCCGTCATTTTTGCCACCTCCAACGTGACCCCACCACTTGCCACAACTTCCCATCTCCTCCCCTGTCTGCTCTCCTCAGAGACCGCTCCCTCCCTAACTCCCTGGTCAATTTGTCCCTTCCCACCCGTACTACCCCCTCTCCAGGCGCTTTCCCTTGCAACCGCAAGAAATAATAATAATAATAATAATAATACATTTTATTTGTATAGCGCTTTTCAAGGACTCAAAGTCGCTTTACATGGTGAGTCAAGAACAAAACAAAATAGAGCAGTAAGACAGATGCAAAGGGGAGGGGGACATGGGACTAAGGGTATGCAGAGGTGAAGAGATGGGTCTTGAGGCGGGACTGGAAGATGGTGAGGGACTCAGAAGTTCAGATCAATTGTGGGAGGGAGTTCCAGAGCCTGGGAGCTGCCCTGGAGAAGGCTCTGTCTCCAAAAGTGAAGAAATGCTACACTTGTCGCTTTACCTCCCCGCTTGACTCCATTCAAGGACCCAAGCAGTCCTTCCAGGTGTGGCAGAGGTTCACCTGCACCTCCTCCAACCTCATCTATTGCATCCGCTGCTCTAGATGTCAGCTGCTCTACATCGGTGAGACCAAGCGTAGGTTTGCCGATCGCTTCGCCGAACACCTCCGCTTGGTTCGCAATAACCAACCTGATCTCCTGATGGCTCAGCACTTCAACTCCCCCTCTCATTCCGAATCCGACCTTTCTGTCCTGAACCTCCTCCATGGCCAGAGTAAGGACCACCGTAAATTGGAGGAGCAGCACCTCATATTTCGCTTGGGCAGTTTGCACCCCAGCGGTATGAACATTGACTTCTCTAATTTCAGGTAGTCCTTACTATCTCTTCCCCTTCTCAATTCTCCCTCAGCCCTCTGGCTCCACCTCTTCCTTTCTTCTTTCCCTCCCCCCCCCCCCCCACCTCACATCAGTCTGAAGAAGGGTTTTGACCCGAAACTGTACCTATTTCCTTCGCTCCATAGATGCTGCCTCACTCGCTGAGTTTCTCTAGCATTTTTGTCTACCTCAGAAAAATACGTTTGCTTGGCAAATGTCAGTACCATGCGTTTCTAGAAGTTTCAGGTATTTCGATGATCTCAAGCTTTGGACATTAGCGTCTAAATCTCATTGACAGTTAGTGACCTTGGTTTTAATGGTTTTGTATCTTGGCACACAGAATATTAGAACAGTGCAGCACAGTAACTGGTCCTTCCGCCCATAATGTCTGTGCCAAAAATGATGCCAAGACCAAATCTTAACTGCCTGCACTTAACCCATATCCATTCATTCCCTATATATCCATGTGCCCCTTCCAAAAGTCTCTTAAATGCCACTATCGTATATCAACCTCCACCACCTATTGCTTTTGTAAAAACCATGCAAAACAGCCTAACAATTTTTCTTAATAAATTAAGTGAATATTAATTCTTAAACTTGTTCATCAGTGGAGATTCTGAATCTTAGAAAGGTTTGACTGGCGTGGGCTGGAAGAGACAAATATATTTCTCTTCCCCATATGTAATCATGGGGATTTCTAGTAAGATCAAGTTTCATTGCAGGACTCCCTGTGGAGTGAAAATATGCTGCCATTTGTGACTCTGCAAGTCCTACATTTGCAGCAAGTTTTCATAAGTCTAGGATTCACTTACTAAGGAATAACCAAATGTTGACATTTCTCCAGCCATACCATAGGCAGTGTGATTTGGCTCCATTGTTTCTTTGCCCGTATAATACTTTCAGAAGCTGGTTCTATTGATTAGAAGAGTTAGTTTGCTCATGTTATTTTATCTTTTGCTGCGTTAACTTTGTTAAAAACATTTCGTTCAGACCTTAAGGTCTGAATGACAAATAAAGGATCTAATCTAATCTAATCTAAAACTTGGTAAAAATAATTGTGCCAGTTTTGAATTGATTCAATCCAGATGGATCAAGACTGGATTCTAATGAGATATAACATAAACTGGTGGCTCTATATTGTATGCACTGACAGAGAAAAGCAAGATTTCATCTAATTGCTGTATTAAACGTGTAAAGAAAATAACACCCATTTTCAGTGCAAATTCACATTTAGGCAGTATACTTATAATTTGATTTTAGTAAGACTGCTAATATAAAATGAACATAATCAAGCAAACAATGGACAGTTGGAAAAAAAAATGGATTAGTATTTCTATACAAAAAGCTTTAATCCTACACTTGAAAGTGCCAGATTTAATTTTAATACTGACCAAAGCAGGTGCTTTGCTAACTTCTAAATGAGCAAGAATAAAATTTATGAAAATCCCTATAATCCTGCATTAAATTTGAAGAAGGTTTTTAATTTTGGAAGGAAATCAGTAGCTGCTGGTTTGATCTTCCAGCTTGGAGGAAGATTTGTTAATTCAGCAAAGACTGCAAGTTGAACCTCCAAAGTTGCACATAATTGAGAAACAATTAAAATTATTTCTCAATGCCACATCCTGTTGGATGTATTTGTGCATTGAGAAATAATGCTCATTAGTTGTTGAAAGTTACTTATGGGCCTGTCCCACTTAGGCGACTGCAGGAGACTGTGCAGTTGCCGCATGGCCGCCACACGTTCGTAGGTGGTTGCCGGGGAGTCGCCTTCATGGTCGTGAGGAGTTCCCGCATTCTGGGAACTGGTCGCGGCCTCATTATGGCCGCCGTGAACATGTTGAAAAATGAGCGGCAACTAGAATGAAGCCGCCATGGAGAGTAGCGAGAATTCTCGTGCTGTAGGTGGGTCGCCCGGAGGTCCTAGTGTGTTTCCAGGAGTTCGAAGGTTATAGCCGGTGCTGACCGGTGAATTTCATTGGCTCATTGCAAGAAAAGGGGAAGCAGTACTTTTCAGAACCAAGGATAACTGACCGGTAATGTTAAATGTCCGCCGAGCTTCACAGCTTCGCGATTTTCATTGTGGGGGGATGGGATAGGGGGAGGGTGAGGTGTGGGGGAGCGGGGGGATAGAGGGATAGGAGGGGAGTGGAGGAGGTGCGGAGGGAGAGTGGGGGACTGGAATAAGGGGGAAGTGAGGAGTGGGGGAGCAGGGAGGAGGGAGGGAGGGAGTGACTGAGGGTTGGGGAAGGAGAGGGAGGGAGAGAGTGGGGGAGGGGAGACGGAGAGGGGAAAGAAGAGGGAGGATGGGGAGGGTGTGCTTGGGTATGAGGGGGAATGGAGGAGGATAGAGGTAGGAAGAGGGATGGCGAGACGCAGTTGGGGGAATGGTGCCGTGACTCGTGCCACAGCGGGGATCTCTGGCGTCACAGCGGGAACCCCTCAGCCGAGCCTGTGCAGTTGGGGGCTATAGGTCAGTGGTGGAATATTGCCATGGGGGGACCAGGCCCAACGGGTCGGCACTTGGTCTAGTACCTTTTTAAAAGGAAAATAAAATAAAATATAAATTGCTCAAGAAAATAGGCAATTAAATTAGATACTTATTTTTAATACAATTAAAGCGATCTAAAATCTGTATGTATTCTCCCTTATAACTTTAATTAGTAATATTGTTTTTAATTAATTCTCAGGGTGTGTTTTTTCTTTTGTCGATAAGAGTCATTCAGAATTGCTCTTTACAAGTTGTGAAGAGCCACCTTAATTTTTTTCCGGGTGGGTACAGAGGCTCCTTTTAGCATTTCTAATTGCCTGATTGAATACTTTCCTCTTCTTTATATTCCCCAAAGGCCTTTTCTGATTTAATCCTCTGAAATCTTAACTGCGCTTCCTTTATCTTTTGACCAAATTTATAACCTATTTGGTCATCCAAGGTGCTCTTGCGTTGCCATCCACATCCCTCCTTACTGGAACATGTCAATCCTGAACTTTGATCAATTGTATTTTAGCTAAACAATGTTATACTTTAAAGAGAATGAAGGGAAAAATGCTTAGATAAAATTAGCAACAAAATTAGCAGTTTTGGCATTAATCATGAATGATGTAAGAATATTGATGTAACTGTCTTGCAGCTATTGGGCAAAGCTGTTTGAAGTAATATTCCAATGTACTTAATAGATCCAAAGGTTCCATAAAATGTTTGAGGCAGAAGGCAGAGATTAGAGTAATCCTTTGAAATGGTACATGCTCATGTTGACTGTATGTTTAAAGGTTAAGAGGACATAACCTTTTGGTATAATCAAAGATTATAGTTCATGCTTTTCAAATTAAAAAAGTTATTTTCTGTTTGAACTGATATATTGAATTATCTTTCTGTACTTAATGCATAACATTGGACATTTTTCTAGACTTTCCTTTTTGCATCTATTGTAATGTTTGGCCCACCTCATCTATGCCGTCCAAGTTGTCTAACCAAGCTGCTCCCACTTGCTTGCACCTGGCTCCTATTCCTCCAAATCTTTCCTATCCATATATATGTGCAAGTGTCATATAAAAGTCCTAATTGTACCTGCGTCCTCCAAGACCTCTGGCAGCTCATTCAATGTATACACCACTCTTCGTGTGAAAAAGTTGCCCCATCATGTCTGTTTTAAATTTTACCCATCTTGCTGTAAATCTATGCCCTGTGTTTTTTAGACTCCTACCCTGAGGAATAGACTGTGGCTATTCACGTTATCTATGCTCCTCATGATTTTATTACTCCTATAAGATCACCCCTCAGCTTCCTACGTTCTAGGGAAAATGACCCAGCCCATCTAGCCTTTCCTTATAACTCACACTCGCTGAGACCCAGGAACGTCCTCATAAATCTTTAATGTAGAGACAAAGAATGGAAACAGGCTCTTCAGCCTACCGAGTCCACACCAATCTTCGATCACCCATTTACATTACGCAAATGGCGCCTAAACAAAATCTTGACCACTAAAACGTGATGGCCCGACTACTGTACTGAATACCCTGGCTGGTAAAAGTAGACATATGAAACACTTCCTTCACCATCCTGTCCATTTGTTTTGCCACCTTCATGAATCTATGTAGCTGTACCTTTAACTCTCTTTTCTATGTCACTTCTGATGGCCTTGCCATTTACTGTGTATTTGTATTCGTTCAGACCAAAATAGTAATCGTAAATTTTATTAAAATTAATAAATGCACAATTTTATAAACTATGCAACTTAAGAAAAAGAAAAGTACAAGCTGCTGTTTGTTCCACGTTGAGGAGAGACTGAACAATAGTCAACCTTACCCCGCGAATGTGTTCTTCCCACATCACTTTTGGACACCATATTGATTGATTGAAAGATACAGCAATTATGCCGGTCCTTTAGCCTGCGGTGTCCACACCGATCATTCATTCACACTTATTATATGTCATCACATTTTTACATTCACTACCAAAGCACTAGGGACAATTAAAAGAGGCCATTTAACCTACAAACTCGCACGCCTTTGGGGTGTGGGAGGAAACCGGAGCACCCAGAGGAAACTCGCGCAGTCACAGGGAGAACATGCAAACTTCACATAGGTAGCACCCAAGGTCTGAATTAACTCGAATCTCTGGCACTGATAGCACATGTACCAACTACACCACTGCCGATCTAAGCAGATGCAAAATGCCTATATCAGATGCTTTGAATGCTGAATTTGGAGACATTGTGAAAAGATGAGAAAATATTTTTTTGATTGAATGTTGCATTCAGGCGCAATCAGATGCGATTTCACACTGACAGCATGATTTAAATCAAATTCCTGCAACTGTTAGATTTAATGCATAATGCATTTAAGTATAGCATTTCTGTAAATATTTATAATGTCTTTATTAAGAATTGCATATTGTTCATTTATTAGCATATATTGCAATAAGGGAGGAAACTGAGATCACAGCAAAAATGTTCTCCATTTCATGATTTTGATATGATTGAGATAGACTGAAGTCGAATATGATACAGAAAAATGTTCTTGGTGGAGGAGCCCTGCACTGAAGGCTTCTGTTGTGAATTTTACAGAGAATGTTTTCAAATTTTGTTTTACTGAGAGCCAGACAGCTATGAGTTGATTGATGGGTTGTGTATTGTGGAGTCGATACCCAAAACACCCAACTCTGACTCCTTGATTTCTTGTGTATCCAACTCCGACCCTGACCCCTAGGTATAATAATTCTAAATCTGCTATGATGACATTGCACAAGATGGCATTTCATAAGAACCACATGAATCATCAGGCTACCTTTTAAACCCATGTCTTTAAAGTTTTGAGTCTAATGGTTGTAGCTATGCTATTGTGGCTTTTTTATTGTTTATTCTTGAAAAAAACCCAATTCATTATGCTAAAAGAAAAAAAATTACAGAAAGGACTATGACAAAATTAAAATTCCATTGAATTAAATAAAAAATATAATAGCATTACTCCAAAATTTATTAAACTAAGGTCACAGGTATGAGCTAAATTATGACAAAAAAAATTCTCAAGTGCAATAGAAATTAAAAGTAAATGCATAGGTAGTTAAGTTTGCTACAAAAGTATACACCTAAAATGTATTAATAACTTGTCCTTAGGAACAGAATTGCTTCTGCCAGATCCTCTTTCATTGAAGCCCTTAAATCTGATTTAATTATTTTCAGTGCGAACAGTCTCTCCACACTGACCTGAGTGGGTGGTATGTTACTATCATAGCCGCAAATGTTACTATTTCTGGATAAGCAGGGATGACGGGGAATTATAGACCAGTTAGCCTGACATTGGTGATGGGGGAAATGCTGAAGTCGATTATTAAAGAAGTAATAACGGAGCATGTGGATGGCAGTAAAAGGATTGGTCCAAGTCAGCATGGATTTATGAAGGGGAAATCCTGCTTGACTAATCGTATAGAATTTTTTGAGGATGTGACAAGTAAAATGGATGAAGGAGAGCCAGTGGATGCAGTGTATCTGGACTTTCAGAAAGCCTTTGATACGGTCCCACACAGGAGATTAGTGGGCAAAATAGGCGAGTTTGGTATTCTGACTGCGCATGCCCAGGTCAAAGGTCACTATGCACAAACAGCCCTGGAAAGCGATTGAGCAGTGAAGCAGTGGACCTTCATTTCTTCTGTTTTTTCCAGCTTTGATTCTTCTAGATAAGAAAATACTGCTTTCAAACTATGAAATAGTTGTATTTATTGTTCCTTTGTTAAAAGTTAAGATTATTTTGTCGTTTTTATTGCTTTATGCTTTGGTGAGTGAGCGAGAGCGTGCTCGTCCATGTTCTATGTCGGGCCTGGGTCTGTTGAGTTGCTGCTGGGCCATCCCTGTCCCCTCCCAGGTGTCCCGTCCCTGTCCGGGAGCGGCCGGAGGTATCGGGCCGGGCTTGCAGCTGGCGCATGGGGAGGCTGAGTTGCTGCAGTGCTTTGTGTGTATGGTTGGTGCTCGGCTTTCGCTGGCGCCAGGGGGGATGGCCGCTGGCGGTCCCAGGCCCGTTGGGGAGCGGGGTTGAACTGGAGTTGGAGCTTCTTCTTCGTTGGCGGTGTTGTCGGTCCGGGGCTGTCGGTTGGCCCGGCGGGAGTTGAGCTGGGGTTGGCGCCTTCTCCGCGCTTGCTGTGGGCCTGGGGCATTAAAAGGATTGATCGAAGGATGTGACAAGTAAAATGGATGAAGGAGAGCCAGTGGATGTAGTGTATCGGGACTTTGAGAAAGCCTTTGATAAGGTCTCACACAGGAGATTAGTGGGTAGAATTAGAGCACATGGTATTGGGGGTAGGGTATTGACATGAATAGAGAATTGGTTGGCAGACAGGAAACAAAGAGTAGGAATAGATGGCTCCCTGTCAGAATGGCAGGCAGTGGCGAGTGGTGCCGCAAGGTTCGGTGCTGGGGCCGCAACTATTTACAATATATATTAATGATTTAGATGATGGAATTAAAAATAACACTAGCAAATTCGCAGATGACACAAAGCTGGGTGGCAGTGTGAACTGCGAAGAGAATGCTAGGAGGCTGCAGGGTGACTTGGACAGGTAGAATGAGTGGGCAGATGCAAGGTAGATGCAGTATAATGTAGATAAATGTGAGGTTATCGTCTTTCGCAGCAAGAACAAGGAGGCAGATTATTATCTCAATGGTGTCAGATTAGGAAAAAGGGAAGTGCAACAGATCTGGTTGTTCTTGTACACCAGTCACAGAAAGTAAGCATGCAGGTACAGCAGGCAGTGAAGAAAGCTAATGCCTTCATAACGAGCGGATTTGAACACATTAACAACCTATACTCTAAACATCAAACAAAACCAAATACTACTTCTGACAGCATTATAGTTGCTTCAAAGCAAACAAAGCTATGTATTCAGATCAACATTTCCAGGTTGGGATAAGCCATCTCTTCTCCTGTGTGTGTGTTCTTTGTACTTTATTTCTTTGTGGGGACATGTATTTCTGAAAACCCCAAACCCTTCTCTTGCTACTTAACATAGATTCCTCACACGAAGGTTATTATCCGAGCAATTCTATTATATAATATTTCCTCAAGAGGGAGTGGCCAGGGTGAGACTCGTCCTTGATTATGCTGCTGGCCCTGCTGAGGCAGCATGAATATAAATGGATTTGATTGTCTGCGCTGCGTCCACAATTCACGGCAATTTCTTAATGCTTGCTGAACTTTTTCTGGGGAGAATTTCGTTTATTGTCATGTGGACCGAGGCATGTGAACCTGATTATGTTCAGTTTAGCTTTATTGCTATATATTCTTCTTGAGAGCATACATGGCATGATTAGCATGTTTGCAGGTGGTACTAAAGTAAAATTGGTTAATACAGTGTCAGGGGTTATGGGGAGAAGGCAGGAAAATAAGGTTAGTAGGGAGAGATAGATCATTCATGATTGAATGGCGGTGTAGACTTGATGGGCTGAATGGCCTATGTCTGCTCCTACTTGTGGTAGAGTCTAGGACTAGAGGTCATAACTTCAGAATTAAAGGATGTTCCTTTAGGAATGAGAAGAGGTGGAATTTCTTTAGTCAGAGGGTGGTGAATCTGTGGAATTATTTGCCACAGGTGGCGGTGGAGACCAAGTCAGAGGATAAGGCAGAGATTTGCATAGTCTCTGAAATTTATGTTGAAGTCGGAGTCGGGACTTTTTTTTACCGACTCCGACGCCGACTCCAGCAGCAGCAAAATTGCACGATTCCATGACTGCGACTCCACAGCCCTGGTATTCAAAAGGAGCAAGCAATTGTGACACAGTGGGCACGGGTTGCCAAACACTTTAACTCCCCTTCCCATTCCCTTACTGACCTTTCTATCCTGGGCCTCCTTCATGGTCAGAGTGAAATACAAATTGGAGAAACGCACCTCATATTTCACGAGCAGCTTAAAACCTAGGATATTGATTTCTCTAACTTCAAGTAACCCTTGTATCACCTCTCTCTCCATCACTCCCCCACCATGGTCGTTGTACTAGTTGCACTGTCCTGCTGGGTTTCACTGTTTGTATCACTTGTTATCAACTTCCCTGCAGCCAACAATGGACCATTGTGGGCTCCACCTTTTGATCGTTGCTTTTTGCATATCTTTTATACATTTGTACTTTCCAAATGTCTCGTTTCCCTCTCCCCTGACGTCGCCTATTCCTTTTCTCCAGAGATGCTGCCTGACCCGCTGAGTTACTCCAGCTTTTTGTGTCTATCTTCGGTGTAAACCAGCATCTGCAGTTCCTTCCTACACATGATTTGGTGATATGTTGGTCGTAGAAAAGGTTGTATTTATACATGTTCTGGCCATGTTAAATTGCTTCGCACCCAATAATTATATTTTTAGAAGCAATTGTTTTGAAGGGTTTATTCAAGTATTCTTATTTTTTCCAATTGAAAGGTTATAAATGGGATATTAATCTTGCATAATTCTCTTTTTTTCTTTGTATTATTTATTTTATGTGGATAAATATTGCATCAGTCCTATGCAGCGTTTCTATTCCTATTGTGTGCTTAATTTCATTATGAAGTTAACAAGAAAGTTAATCCTAGGTGATTTTATATGCTATTAATCAACTGCCAGACTTTCACTGACCTTCCTTATATCATAGCACTATATTTGGGAAGTTAGTCCATGTATCAAACTTGCGTTAGTCCCTGTGGTTCTGGCAGCCCATTTTTTTAACAACTAAATTGATCGTGGTTTGAATAGGAATAGATAGGAATCAGTCTGAAGAGGGGTCTCGACCCGAAATGTCACCCATTCCTTCTCTCCAGAGATGCTGCCTGTCCCGCTGAGTTACTCCAGCATTCCCAAGGGGAAATCTGAGGGCCAAATCTGTTTTAAAAGTACATCAAGACTGGAGACAGTACAATTTAACCACACACGAAGCCGTTTTCGGGCAAACATTTATTTCAGCTTGTTTCAGTGTGTTGCTTGACATAGTTCATTAGAACAAAATTAATTTCAAATATCCAGATACTAAATGTATTACCATTTATTATATACTAATGACGTGCTCCAAATTTGAAAGTCAGGTGAAAATTCCTCTTCATGACAACTTTTTTGAATGATTTTCTTAATTCGGCAGAAGAAAATATTAATATATATTGATTGCCATAATAGTTTTAATATACATTTAATTGTATTAATAGTTTGAAAATTCAGCCTCAAAATCAAAACATCCATTTTTAATTTCCCTCCAAGGGTATTTTTAATCTTTGTTCTCTATTTATTTATTACGTTATCCTCAATACTGAAGCCTTCTGATAATGCAAGTTAATCATCAAAAATGTGTTAGCTGCTTAATTATTCTGAGTTTTTAGCAGTCAGGAAATGGTTAGGAAAAGCTCTTCAAAGCCTCAATGGTAAATATAAGCAGGTGAGCATTTGGGTCCATGACGTTAAACTTGTTGATGGCTGATGTGAGACGCCAAACTTCGTGCCATTGGATCTCTTCTGTAATATCCTGATGTGATGCCCGAAACAATAACGTGAATGATGCAGGATATGTAGCTGACGGACTGAAAATGGCCATCCTGATATGGCATGTACCTTCTAGATCAGCTTGCAGCAGCCCTGCAGTATCTGCAATTGTATGTCTCCCATTATTTGTTGCAGTTACCTTCCGAATTAGCAAGGCATTGATGTGGCTCCGAAGTGGAAGAAGTTAATCATTATTCTTGTGACTATGTGTGAAATTAAGTTGGATGAGAGCAAGCTTGGCATGAGCTGAAAATTTCTTACACTGCACACAGTAGTCGATTGTTCATTTGAAATGCCAGGATAGGTCCTAGAGTTTGCAGAATCAACTACGTATGGGAATCTTGCCATTTTGTTAAGTTAAGTGGTAGAAATTTGAAACAAAAACAGAAAGTGCTAGAAATACTCAACAGGATAAAGAGCACCATTGACAAGAGTAACCGAGTTAATGTTTCAAGTCCAAGACTCTTTGTCAGTACAGTAAGTTCTCGTAATAACGGACCGTGGTGCGGGGGAGGGGGGAAATGGTGTCTGTTTTTGCCGATTGTCTGCAATAACTGAATAAGGGATTTGCTCCAATCATCAAGTGGTCATTCCGCTTCCGGTTTTCATTAATAGTTAAAAATGTGTTGTTACTGCAAGCTAAAAATACCAAAGCCTGTTTGTTATATTGTTTAATCGTGTTAAGTGTTGATCTAAGCTGTTGCTTGTCATTTTCAATGCCTTGTCAATTTCTGCAGCCTCTGCAGTGTAACTTGCAGCCTGTGATCTTAAAGGAACAGTAGTGTCTGATTACTGTGGGTCGTTCTGTCTGTTATAACTGAAATCCATTTAATAGAGGTCTGTAATAATGAGGGTTTACTGCAGTGGGAAAGACTGAAAACAAGTTAGTTTTTGGGAGCAGAGAACGTGCGGGAGAGATCGCAGAACAAAAGTAAATATTGAATTGAATTGTATTGAATCCCTTTATTGTCATTCAGACCTTATGGTCTGAACGAAATTTCGTGCCTGCAGTCATACATACATCATACAATAATAAACAACAGTAAACAAATTAACGTCCACCACAGTGTATCCACCAAGCACCTCCTCACTGTGGTGGAGGCAAAAAATCTTAGGGTTACTGTCTCTTCCCTCCTCTTCTCCCTCTGCGCTGAGGCGATTCCCCACCGGGCGATGGCACAACAGTCCCGCGGCTCACCGAACCCCGCAACAGGCCGGCTCAAACACCGCGGCCCGGGGGTGGTCGAAGCTGCCGCCCTCCAGTCCAGCATACGCAGCCGCTGGCCCACGGCTGAACCCAGGACTCAGGTCACCGCCGCCAGAACGCCGTCCCAGCCACCGGAGCACCGTTCCATCCCCGAGCCGGATCGCCCTCACGTGAGTGCCGTTCCTCCCTCGAGCTGGGCCGCTCCGACGGGAGTGCCGTTCTCCCTCGGGCTGGGCCACTCCGACGGGAGTGCCGTTCTCCCTCGGGCTGGGCCACTCCGACGGGAGTGCCGTTCTCCCTCGGGCTGGGCCACTCCGACGGGAGTGCCGTTCTCCCTCGGGCTGGGCCACTCCGACGGGAGTGCCGTTCTCCCTCGGGCTGGGCCACTCCGACGGGAGTGCCGTTCTCCCTCGGGCTGGGCCACTCCGACGGGAGTGCCGTTCTCCCTCGGGCTGGGCCACTCCGACGGGAGTGCCGTTCCTCCCTCGGGCTGGGCCACTCCGACGGGAGCGCCGTTCCTCCCTCGGGCTGGGCCACTCCGACGGGAGCGCCGTTCCTCTGGGCGAGTCCTGTTTGAACAGGGGTCGGCAACCTTTTCTGCCAAGGGGCCAGGACACATGTCTGTGAGCGGATGGTGGGCCACATCTATCACGTGTACACATGGATCCCGCCCCGGATGGCAGGCGTCAAATCTCGTGTTCACATTGATCACGCCCCTTCGAGGATGCCACCGCATTGAACTCATATCATACTCACTCGACCCCGGCCTACTGACAATCCCGATCCCGACAGTGAAGCCCAGACACAGAAGGTGCGCGGCCATGACGGCGGCTTTGCGCAGGATGCGGTAAAGCCAGAGCTCGGCACTCGGCCATTGTGGCCGCCTGCGCCCAGGAGAAGGATAGGCAACACTTTTTCAGTGTTTCATCCGATCCTTGGACCGAAAATCACCTTCCAGGTACTGGAGGTAGAAAAAAATGATGGAGAAACTCACTCTGCGGGCCGGATGATTTCGGATTACGGGCGGGATTCGGTTGCCGACCCCTGTTTTAGAAGCACATTATTGTTACATGACTATGTTATGTGCAACTAATAGCAAGGCTGTGGGACGTGCCCAGCATGTCAGGCGGTACATTGTGATGCTGTTAATCCATGCAATTACAGGCTCTGGTGTTGGATTCCACTTGAGTCCATTCACAGTTGCAGAGACGGTGCTAGCTACATTTCGTGTGTGTTGGCCAATGAAAAATCGTGTTGACTGGAGCTTTCGTTTTGAAACGTTTTCTTGGATTTTGCGCAGAAGAATGGTTTACAGATAATCATAGAAAATAGGTGCAGGAGTAGGCCATTCGGCCCTTCGAGCCTGCACCGCCACTCAATATGATCATGGCTGATCATCCAACTCAGTATCCTGTACCTGCCTTCTCTCCATACCCCCTGATCCCTTTAGCCACAAGGGCCGCATCTAACTCCCTCTTAAATATAGCCAATGAACTGGCCTCAACTGCCTTCTGTGGCAGAGAATTCCAGAGATTCACCACTCTCTGTGTGGAAAATGTTTTTCTCATCTCAGTCCTAAAAGCCTTCCGCCTTATCCTTAAACTGTGACCCCTTGTTCAACATCTTCCCTAACATCAGGAACAATCTTCCTGCATCTAGCCTGTCCAACCCCTTAAGAATTTTGTAAGTTTCTATAAGATCCTCCCTCAATCTTCTAAATTCTAGCGAGTACAAGCCGAGTCTATCCAGTCTTTCTTCATATGAAAGTCCTGCCATCCCAGGAATCAGTCTGGTGAACCTTCTGTGTACTCCCTCTAGGGCAAGAATGTCTTTCCTCAGATTAAGAGACGAAAACTGTACACAATACTCCAGGCGTGGTCTCACCAAGACCTTGTACAACTGCAGTAGAACCTCCCTGCTCTTATACTCAAATCCTTGTGCTATGAATCATTATTTAATGTATTCTAAATATGTTGAAGTACTTCACTCAGCTTCCACCATTCCCAGTAAACCAACATTTTCTATCTGTATTGTCTTTCAACTTTTTGTGGTGCTCAGCATAATTAACCATTCCATCCTGATGTTTTCAGGACAATTTTTGATGGAAATTGTTCATCACTTTCATTGTGTACCATTTGTATTGTTAAAGCAAATTGGAAACCAACCAATTTTGAATTGAAAAGCAGGGTGAAAAAATGTGTGGAATATTTCTGTTCCATTCTGGCATGAGAAAGCTAGGCAATGATTTTGCTGAGTTGTACCACGTGAGTTTTATTTGAACACAGATTGCAGTTTATCACTTCATTGCATGTGCTCAGCCTTTTTCCATAACGGACCACAGTTGCTCCTATTAACAACATAATGTTGATCTTTTTTCTTATTAGCTTCAAAATAAAATGGCTTAAACAGGATTTTGAACAGATGTATTTCTAAAGAAAAAAGGTGGCTTCTTTCATTGGAGATTTCCTATACCGCCATAATAAATTGATGATTTAAAACTTTATTGAGAATGTTGCAGTATGCATTGCAAAGAATCCATTAATACAATAATATCTACCTGTACAGGTTACAGTTCTGTTTTATGTGAAAATCTACAGTGTCGTGGTTGAATTAATGGAACATTGAAAATGAGGATTGAGTAATGTAAAGATTGGCAAACTTTTGTTGCACATCTAAACAGTGAGGTTTTTTCTTATTGTTCCAACCTTTTTCTAACATTGAATAAATTATCACCAATCTTTTTAACTTTGCTCCTCCTGTATAGGATGTGGGAGCTACCCTGAGTTTAAATCTTTTGGCGGAATGCAGATTTTTTTTAATGGTAACCATTCTTGGTTCATAGTCATAGAATTTTTAAGGCACATAGAAAATAGGTGCAGGAGGAGGCCATTCAGCCCTTCGAGTCAGCACCGCCATTCATTGATCATGGCTGATCGTCCCCAATCAATAACCCGTGCCTACCTTCTCCCCATATCCCTTGATTCCACTAGCCCCTAGAACGCTATCTAACTCTCTTAAATCCATCCAGTGATTTGGCCTCCACTGCCCTCTGTGGCAGGGAATTCCACAAATTCACAACTCTCTGGGTGAAAACGGTTTTTCTCACCTCATTTCCTAAATGGCCTCCTCTTTATTCTAAGACTGTGGCCCCGGGTTCTGGACTCACCCAACATTGGGGACATTTTTCCTGCATCTGGCCTGTCCAGTCCTTTTATAATTTTATGTTTCCATAAGAATCCCCCTCATCCTTCTAAACTCCAGTGAATACAAGCCTAGTCTTTTCAATCTTTCCTGATATGACAGTCCCGCCATCCCAGGGATCAATCTCGTGAACCTACGCTGCACTGCTTCAATCACAAGGATGTCCTTCCTCAAATTATGAGACCAAAACTGTACACAATACTCCAGATGTGGTCTTACCAGAGCCCTATACAACTGCAGAAGAACCTCTCTACTCCTATTCTGAAATCCTCTTGTTATGAAGGCCAACATTCCATTAGCTTTCTTCACTGCCTGTTCTAACTGCATGCCAACTTTTAGTGACAGGTGTACTAGGACACCCAGGTCTCGCTGTACCTCCCCCTTACCTAACCTAACCCCATTGAGATAATAATCTGCCCCCTTGTTTTTGCCACCAAAGTGGATAACCTCACATTTATCTATATTATACTGCATCTGCCCACTCACTCAACCTGTCCAGGTCACCCTGGAACCTCCTAACATCCTCTTCACAGTTCACACTGCCACCCAGCTTTGTATGATCCGCAAACTTGCTTGTGTTGCTCCTAATTCCCTCTTCCAAATCATTAATATATATGGTAAACAGTTGCGGCCCCAACACCGAGACCTGCGGCACTCCACTCGCCACTGCCTGCCATTCTGAAAAGGACCCGTTCACTCCTACTCTTTGCTTCCTGTCTGCCAACCAATTTTCTATCCCTGTCAACACCCTACCCCCAATACCATGTACTCTAATTTTAGTCACCAGTCTCCCGTGCGGGTCCTTATCAAAGGCTTTCTGAAAGTCTAGATACATCCACTGGCTCCCCTTCATACATTTTACTTGTCACATCCTCAAAAAATTCCAGAAGATTAGTCAAGCATGGTTTGCCTTTCATAAATCCATGCTGACTTGGACTATTCCTTTTACTGCTATCCAAATGCCCCATTATTAACTCTTTAATAAATGACTCCAGCATCTTTCCCACCAGCGAAGTCAGGCTAACTGGTCTGTAATTCCCCGTTTTCTCTCGCTCCTTTCTTGAAAAGTGGGATAACATTAGCTATCCTCCAATCTGAAGGAACTGATCCTGAATCTATTGAACATTGGAAAATGATCACCAATGCGTCCACTATTTCTAGCCACCTCCCTGAGGACCCTGGGATGCAGACCATCACTCCCAGGGGATTTATCATCCTTCAATCCCATTAGCCTACCCAATACTATTTCTCACCTAATGAAAATTTATTTCCGTTCCTCTACCCCCTTAGATCCTCTGTCCTCCAGTACTTTTGGGAGATTGTTTGTGTCTTCCTTCGTGAAGACAGATCCGAAGTACCTGTTCAACTCTTATGCCATCTCCTTGTTCCCCATAATAATTTCGCCCGTGTCTGCCTTCAAGGGACCCACATTTGACTTTGCTATTCTTTTTCCCTTAACATATCTAAAGAAGCTTTTGTTGTCCTTCTTTATATTCCTGGCCAGCTTCCCCTCGTACTTCATCTTTTCAGCCCGTATTGCTCGTTTTGTTTCCTTCTGTTGTCCTATGAAAGTTTCCCAATCCTCTGGCATCCAGCTACTTTTTGCTGTGTTATACATCTTTTCTTTTAGTTTTATTCTATCCCTAACTTCTCTTGTCAGCCACAGTTGCCCCCTACTCCCCTTAGAATCTTCCTTCCTTTTTGGAATGAAATGATTCTGCGTCTTCCGGATTATGCCCAGAAATTCCTGCCATTGCTGTTCCACCGTCATTCCTGCTAGGATCCCTTTCCAGTCTACCTTGGCCAGCTCCTCCCTCATGCCTTCATAGTCCCCTTTGTTCAACTGCATCACTGATACTTCCGATTTAACCCTCTCCTTCTTAAATTGCAGATTAAAACTAATCATATTATGATCACTACATCCAAGTGGTTCCTTTACCTCGAGCTCTTATCAAATCTGGTTCATTGGACAACACTAAATCCAGAATTGCCTTTTCTCTGTTCGGCTCCATTACAAGCTGCTCTAAGAATCCATCTTGGACGCACTCTATAAAACTCTCTTTCTTGGGGTCCTGAACCAACCTGATTTTCCCAGTCTACCTGCATATTGAAATCCCCCATCACCACAGTGGCATTACCTTTGTTACATGCCAGTTTTAACTACTGCTGCAACATACACCTTAATTCCGGGTTACTATTTGAGGGTCTGTAGAAAACACCATTTAGTGCCTTCTTGCCTTTGCAATTCCTTAACTCAATCCACAGTGACTCTACCTCGTCAGTCCCTAGGCCCTCGCAAGGGACTGAATTCCATCCCTCACCAGCAGAGCTACCCCCCCCCCCCCCCTCCTCTGTCCACCTGCCTGTCCTTTCTATAGGATGTATAAACCTGAATATTAAGTTCCCATGCCCGATCCTCCTGCAGCCACGTCTCGGTGATCCCCACCAACCTCTAACTGAGCCTCAAGCTCATCTACTTTACTTCTTATACTTCGCGCTTTCAAATACAATACTTATAATTCCTTACGCATCTCACCTTTCACATCGATCCCTATTACACTTGGCCATACTCTCCTATCCCTTTGTGAGCTTTCTTTCCCGTTATTTCTGGGGTCATTAACTATCCCTTTACTCCCTTTCTCGTTAACTCTGTCCTTGACTATCCCATTTGACACCCCCCCCCCTTATTTAATTTAAAACCACCTGTGTCACAGTGGTAAACCTGCCTGCCAGAATGCCGGTCCCCCACCTGTTAAGGTGCAATCTGTCTCGTTTGCGCCAAAACAGATCCCAGTGGTCTTAAGAATCTAAATCCCTGCCCCCTGCACCAGTTCCTCAGCCACACATTCAGGTCCTGTATCTCCCTTTTCCTGCTCTGTCCAGCACGAGGAACTGGAAGCAAACCGGAGATAACCACCCTGGAGGTCCTGCTTTTCAGCACTTTTACGAGCCCTCTAAAGTCACGCTTCAGAATATTCATCCCCTTCTTTCCGACATGCACTACAATTTCTGGCTGTTCACCTTCGCCCTTGAAGATTTTCTGCACTCTGTCCGTGACATCCTGGATCCTGGCACCAGGGAGGCAGCACACCATCCTCGAATCCCGTCTGTTGCCGCAGAAACCCCTGTCCGTACCTCTCATAATGGAGTCTCCAACTACAACGGGGTTGCCTGACGTCGGCCTCTTTGGTTTTAGCTCAACAGCTCTTTTTGCTTTGCAAGCCAGTGCGCCGCTCAGTGTGTTAACGTCTTTTGCCCCTATAAGTGGGTGAACCTGTTCTCAAGAGGTACAACACCCGGGGACCTTTGCATTCCATGTTTCCATCCCATTCTCACCGTCACCCACCTTCTCTCTTCCAGTACCTTAGGTGTAACAATCTTACTGTAGGACTCGTCGAGGAACGACTCAGCTTCTCGGACGAACCTGATGTCATCCACTTGCTTCTCCAGTTGACCAAAACGGTCCTTCAGGAGCTGTACCTGGATGCACTTCTCACATTTGTAGCAGCAAGAGGCACCAGCGGTGTCCTTGACCTCCGACATACTGCAAGCATCACACTGAATCAGCTTGCCTGCTTCAGTGTGATCTCCTTTCGTTTGGTGTGGCGTGCTCCCTCAGCCTCCTCGCCGAAGACACTCGAGCCAAAGACTCCCACTTCCCTCACAAGGCACTTCCCTCACAAGGCTGCTCCCTTAGAGCAGCCTTGCTTATATTGACTGATAAATTGCCTAATTTACCAATTTACAAACCAAATTCCTCAGTTTTAAACTGTTTTTTCCCTGTGACTGACTCACGGGGCTTCAGCCAAATCAGTTCTTCTCCCTGCTTCTCTTTGTTGCTGCTTGTTCAAACTCCACGTAAGCTCTGTGCTAAGCCTAGCTGCCTTTTGGCGCTCTTTTTCAACTGTTTTCCCCCTCTGACTCACCTTCCCCACGGGCTTCAGCCAATCAGTTCTTCTCCCTGCTTCTCTTTGTTACTGCTTGTTCAAACTCCACGTAAACTCTGTGCTAAGTCTAGCTGACTTATGGCACACTTTTTCAACTGTTTTCCCCCTCTGACTCACCTCTGACTCGCCTTCCCCACGGGCTTCAGCCAATCAGTTCTTCTCCCTGCTTCTCTTTGTTGTTGCTTGTTCAAACTAGTTCATAACAAGACCATTTAGCCATTTGTGTCAACACCAGCAACGGGTAAAGGACCCTGTCAGTACCAATCCCTGCTTTCTTCCCCATAGTCTTTTAAGTGCTTTTCCCATGCTCTTTCTAACATCTATACAGGCAGTGTATTCCAGATCAAAACTTCTGTGCGCGTGTGCATGTATGTGTGCCCGCCCTTGTGACTTTTGTCCAAACTATTCCTTGTTGAGCCTTTAGTTAACAGCTTCTTGCAGATTCTTGTCTAAAGCAGTAATTTCCTTTCTACTTCCATCAGATGTTCTTGCAACTTTCTTCACTTCAAGGAAAACAACCCTATTTTCTCCAGTCTGACCTAGCTGAAATTTCTTATACCTCCTCCATGGATTCATTCAAATATTTCTTTACACCATCTTAGACATTTGTATCCTTCCCTAAGTTCATTGACTGGAAACGAATATCTCTTCAATTGTTACCTAACTAGTGTCTTTTACAGTTCCAACATAGCTTTGTTATTTTTTTTCTTTTTTACTTCTGTATGTTTTACTAACCATTTTATGAGCATACACTGCCACTTTCAAAGAGTGATGCATATTTACACTTGTTCTTATCCATGGTTTAAAATGGTTGACATTCTGGACTTAATTATTTTAAGTCATATTCTTAGAAAATCTTTTTGTCTGGAATTAATATCAACTGATACATGTCTCAAACTAGCCTGCCTAATAGGGAACTGATGCCCCAATTGTATAAATTATGTGCTTCTTAATCGCTGCACTGACTCAGTTTAGCCTTGTGTGCACTACATCAAGCAAATATACATCATTGTTTTCTGTAGCAGGATTATGAAAATGTTTTCTCTGAATAAGATCTGTCCCTAACCAACATTTCAGGTTAGATGTCCTATATTTAAAATGCTTGTATTTAGGAAAAATATTTCATGAGAACTGATGTTTTAGTTAGATAACATGATGCTACTAAGGAAAAATAAGAAGGGAAACTAGCATTCATAATTCATCAGTAATTTCTGTCGAGAGGTTAGTTTGCTTGTGGCAGGGTTCCACAGAACAAAAAACTTAGCCCTTAATATGCTAATTCAAGTTGTAATATTTGACAGGGTTTAAACATTCTTAATTGAACTCTTAAGTATTCCATGTTGAGGCATTGAGTATAAGAGCAGGCAGTCGTGTGCAACTTTAGAAGTTTGGTTAAGCTACATTTGGAGTATTGTTTGCAATTCTGGTGGTCCCATTTCAGAAACGGTTTGGACATGGCGCAGAAAAGGTTTGCCAGAATGTTGCTTAGATTAGGGAGTATTTAGCCACAAGGAGTGGTTGGACGAACTTGGATTGTTTACACTGGAACGTCAGAGGTTGAGGGGGGACCCCGTAGAAGTGTATACAATTCAGAGAGGCATAGATAGGGTGGACATCAGAACATTTTTACTTGGCTGGAAATGTCAAAGGCTAGAGGATATAGCTTTGTGAGAAGGAGAAAGTTTAATTGAGATGTGCAGAGCAAGTTTTTGTTTTACATAGAGTGGTAGGTACCTGGAATGTGATGGTCGAAACAGATACGCCATAATCGTGGTATGTAAGAGGCTTTTAGATAGACACGGAGATATTCAGGGAGTTAAGGGATTATGGATGCAGAGGAGATTTGTTTAACTTGGCATCGGGTTGGCACAGACATTGTAGATTGAAGGGCCAGTTGCAGTGCTCTTCATATCTTTTATGTAAGTGGGCCCGGTACTGACTTGGTAGCATCGGTAGAGTTAAGAGTTGGATGATGCGTCACCAGTACCAAAAGCAGAATTGAGGCAAGTCATTAATTACCTGGAAAAGTTTAAATAAACACAGAAAATTCTCCAAATATTCAGTAGGGAAAGAGAAACAGACATCTCAAAACTGATGGAAAAGTGAGAAATCAAACATATTAAGTTGTCGAGTAGAACAATGAAAATATCTGTGATAAAGTGGTGATTTTAAGAGACTGAATAGCAGCGTTGACTGAGAAAGGGTGATGAAGGCTTAATAATGGCAGGTGATCTGTCTGGGGCCAAAACAGTGCTGGAACTGAGAAACAAAAAAGGTGCAGATGTTGGAAATTTGGCATAAATCAGAATGCAGGAGTTTTCAGCAAGTCAGCCGTAAATAGAAGAAATGCAAGAAGGAACTGCAGAATCTGGAATCTTGAGCAAAATAGCGCAGGGGGAATCTCAGTTGGTCAGGCAGCATCCGTGGAGGGAATGGACAGGTGGCGTTTCGGGTCTGGACTCTGCTTCAAGATTTGAACCGTTGGCCATTCGGTCCTCACGCCTGCTCCGCCATTTTACATTAATAGTGTTCCATTGTTGAGGTTGGATGAGGGTTGTGCAGGATGGTTCAAGAACCTGATAGTTGTTATAGAAAAGTAGCTGTTCCTGAACTTGGTGGTGTATTTTCCAGGATTATGGCATTCAAAAAAGGGGGGAGACAGAAAACAGGAATTTACAAGCCATTGATTTTAACATCTTGTCATAGGAAAAATGTAATGAAACAAAATTCAAGCAGGCACAGTCAGTTTGTTCCCATTTTGTCTCTAGATTGGCTAACAGGAAACAAAAAACAGGCACAAATATATCTTTCTCTCTTTAGCAAGATATGGTGTGTGCTACAGGTTATCAATCCAAGGCCTCAACTCTACTGGTTGAAGACATTGAAACAATGATTGTTAAAGTTACTGGTGACAAAATTTGCAGGAAAATATATTGAATGGGACTAAGAATGTTACAAAGGGTATAGATGGGTTAAGTAAATGGATAAAGATCTGGCAAATAATAAGATAGCAAATTGCGAAATTGTCCATTCTGACAGAAAAAATGAAGATAACAGCTAAATGTTCAGAGTTTTCAGAGCTCTATGATGCAGAAGGGTCCTAGCAGCTAGGACTAATTCTCAGACACAAATCAAGTTTCCTTTGACTATTTTTGCTATTAACATACACTAAGGTGTGATTAATGGTCAGCAATTAACCTATGAGCTGGACTTTGGAATGTGGGGAAAAAAGCGAAGCAGCAGGAGGAAAACTGCACTGTTGCAGAGGGAATGTGAAAAGTGCACAGACCGTGTGCCAGGTCAGGATCAAACGCGAATCCCTGTAACCATGCGACAGCGGCACTCTTGCTGCGCCCCTGGGTCAAAATTATACTTAATTTACAGGAGAAACTGGTGATACCAGATGTGAAGTACAGTGTATGGTGGTGGCCACCTTCAGGAAGGATGTTAATGCGTTGGAAGTAATTCAGAGAAGGTCTAGTCTAATAAAAGGAATGATTGGATTATGTAATGGAATTTAGAAGAGTGAGTGGGGCGGATTTTGATGGGATAGATATGGGAAGGACCTTTCATCCTGGGAGAGAAGCTAGACCTGGGTTTTATTGCTGTCAAAATAAAGGGTTGCTCGTTTTAAGACGGTGTAAATTCTTGCTCAGAGGGTTATGATATTTTGGAATCATCTTCCTCAAAAAACAATGAAAGTAGAGGTGGACAAATGCTTGATAAATAATGCGGTGAAGTGTTATGAGTAGACAGGAATGTAAGGTTAAGGATACAATCAGATCTTCTTTCTGTTTTCATTTCAGCATCTGCAATTACTTTGTGTTACAATCAGATCCGCCATCTTAGTAAATGGGGGAGCGGTTTTTGGATGCCTACTCCTGAACGTGCATGTTCGGATTTAGGAAAAGCTGAAGGTGATTTGAGGTTTAGAAAACTAATGAATTAGAACTGAAATCTCCAATTATATTGGACGTTAGTGTTTCTGCCAGTTATCTAAAGTATAGAGCTCCCTCCAGTGGCAGTAAATTAACAGCATTTTCTTTGTTATGTTGGTTTATTGTCATATACACCAGAGTGCATTGAAATTTCTTGTCCACGTGAATCTCACATTAAACATACAGTAATGATAAATGCAACAATGAATACCGTGAGTGAGCTTGTGATGGATGTAGCTGATCTACATCGGTGAGACCAAGCGGAGGCTTGGAGATCGTTTCGTCGAACACCTCCGCTCGGTCCGCATTAACCAACCTGACCTCCTGGTGGCTCAGCACTTCACTCCCCCTCCCATTCCATATCCGACCTCTCTGTCCTGGGTTTCCTCCATGGCCAGAGCGAGCAACACCAGAAATTGGAGGAACAGCACCTCACTTGGGGAGTCTGCATCCTGGGGGCATGAACATTGAATTCTCCCAATTTTGTTAGCCCTTGCTGTCTCCTTCCCTTCCTATCTCTCCCTCAGCCCTCAGGCTCCTCCTTTTTACTTTCTTCTCCCCGCCCCACCATACCCCATCAGTCTGAAGACGGGTTTTGGCCCGAAACGTTGCCTATTTCCTTCGCTCCATAGATGCTGCTGCACCCGCTGAGTTTCTCCAGCATTTTTGTGTACCATGGATTAGGTTATGTTCACCACTCTTTATGTTCATTCGGTAAAGAGTAGAGCAGTTGCCACACCAGGTTGGGATGCAGTGTTTCAGAATACTTTTAAGATGCATCCGTGGAAGTTCGAAAAAATCTCCTTGACATGCTTAAACTTCTTGGGCGTCTATGAAAGTATGTAAACTAATGCTCTTTCGTGATAACTGCATCAGTGTGAAGGTACCTTAAATGGATAACTTAAAATTGTGGACTGTCTCTACAGCAGTCCCATGATGGGGATAGGACTTGGTCTCCCACCCCCTGCATCCTTAGGTCAACAACCAACTCTTTTGTTTTGCTGTTAAGGGATCTATTATTGTCCTGTCACCATTGTACAAAATTCTCAAGCTCTTTCCTGTATTTTGTCTTTTCATTGATAATGATATAGTTGCCAATAGTGGTATCATTGGCTAACTTAAATATCGAGTTGGCGTTGTACTTAGCCAAATTGTTATGGTTAGACAGGAAGTAGTGCCAGAGACTACACAACTCTGAGGGGCACTAGCATTGAGGGTCAGGGTGGAGGAAATGTTATGTCCAACTTTCACCGACTGAGGTCTGCCGGTCTAGAAGTCCAGGCGCTATTGCAGATGAGGGTCCCAAAGCCAAGGTCGAGATGTTTAGGGATTAGCTTATTCGTTGTCATGGTGTTGAAGACTAATCAGTGGTTAGCATTCTAACATATGTGTTCTTATCAAAGATCATAGAGCGGAGTAAGATAGTCCACTCGGAGAAAAAGCAGTAGTAGGTCATGGATAAACTTCAGCGTCATTTCCATAACCGGCTTCCGTCTCCGCTCTATGATCTTTGGTCGTGGCGTCCACATCTACAAGCGTAGCGTACTGCTCTGCTATAAATTGCTCGAATCGCCAATATAGGCGACCTGACCTGTCTTTCTTCAGGTTCCCCATTAAACTGACTCAGTAGCTCGGACAGGGAGGGACGGAGGGGGGGAGAGGGAGAGGGAGTGTATATGTCTATATATACAGTGGCTTGCAAAAGTATTCATACCCCTTGAACTTTTCCACATTTTGTCACGTTACAACCACAAACTGAAAAGTGTGGCGTGCAAAAGTATTCAGCCCCCTTTACTCTGATACCCCTAAATAAAATCCAGTGCAACCAATTGCCTTCAGAAGTCACCTAATTAGTAAATAGAGTCCACTTGTGTGTAATCTAATCTCAGTATAAATACAGCTGTTCTGTGAAGGCCTCAGAGGTTTGTTAGAGAACATTAGTGAACAAACAGCATCATGAAGCCCAAGGAACACACCAGACAGGTCAGGGATAAAGTTGTGGAGAAGTTTAAAGCAGGGTTAGGTTATAAAAAATATCCCAAGCTTTGAACATCTCACGGAGCACTGTTCAATCCATCATCCGAAAATGGAAAGAGTATGGCACAACTGCAAACCTACCAAGACATGGCCGTCCACCTAAACTGACAGGCCGGGCAAGGAGAGCATTGATCAGAGAAGCAGCCAAGAGGCCCATGGTAACTCTGGAAGAGCTGCAGACATCCACAGCTCAGGTGGGAGAATCTGTCCACAGGACAACTATTAGTCGTGCACTCCACAAATCGGGCCTTTATGGAAGAGTGGCAAGAAGAAAACCATTGTTGAAAAAAAGCCATAAGAAGTCCCGTTTGCAGTTTGTCACAAGCCATGTGGGGGACACAGCAAACATGTGGAGGAAGGTGCTCTGGTCAGATGAGACCAAAATTGAAGTTTTTGGCCTAAATGCAAAACGCTATGTGTGGCGGAAAACTAACACTGCACATCACCCTGAACACACCATCCCCACTGTGAAACATGGTGGTGGCAGCATCATGCTGTGGGGATGCTTTTCTTCAGCAGGGACAGGGAAGCTGGTCAGAGTTGATGGAAAGATGGATGGAGCCAAATACAGGGCAATCTTGGAAGAAAACCTGTTAGAGTCTGCAAAAGACTTGAGACTGGGGCGGAGGTTCACCTTCCAGCAGGACAACGACCCTAAACATACAGCCAGAACTACAATGGAATGGTTTAGATCAAAGCATATTCATGTGTTAGAATGGCCCAGTCAAAGTCCAGACCTAAATCCAATTGAGAATCTCTGGCAAGACTTGAAAATTGTTGTTCACAGACGCTCTCCATCCAATCTGACTGAGCTTGAGCTATTTTGCAATGAAGAATGGGCAAAAGTTTCAGTCTCTAGATGTGCAAAGCTGGTAGAGACATACCCCAAAAGACTTGCAGCTGTAATTGCAGCGAAAGGTGGTTCTACAAAGTATTGACTCAGGGGGGCTGAATACTTTTGCACGCCACACTTTTCAGTTTTTTATTTGTAAAAAAATTTGAAAACCATGTATCACTTTCCTTCCACTTCACAATTATGCACCACTTTGTGTTGGTCTATCACATAAAATCCCAATAAAATACATTTACGTTTGTGGTTGTAACGTGACAAAATGTGGAAAAGTTCAAGGGGTATGAAAACTTTTGCAAGCCACTGTATCTTTATATATATATTGTGTGTGTGTGTGTATGTCTGTATATATGGTCTGCAAAATTCCCCAGTGCACTTTTTTTTGTTTTAAACAAACCTATTCTTTGATGAAACTCCCAGGATATTTCATCCAAGTCCCCATTTTGCCAGAGAAACATAAACACAACCATCTGAATTTATTGAAAGGAGGAGAAATACAATGGCTAAAACAGCTAATCCCTCACCCTTTCACATCAGTTGTCAAATTTATGGCACCTTGACTAAATGCTAAACGACATACCAAATGGCAATGTTCTGAAATTGGAGCTGTGAAGATGGTTAAGTTTAACTATACCAAATTCTCATTCAACACTTGTATATGGTTGCAATTTAGAATTGATCAATCCAATAAGTTAGGAGTAACTCATCTGGACAGGCAGCATCTCTGAAGAATGAGTGACGTTTTGGGTCGAGACCTTTCTTCAGTCCTACTCCAGCATTTTGTGTCTACATTTGATTTAAACCTGCATCTGTAGTTCTTTCCTACATAATCTAATAAGTTTTATGGCCGTTGAATAAAATCAGGTTTAAGTTATACATCTCTTGTTAATCTTACACAAAACAATTCCATAGGCATAAAAAAATATTAAGGAACACTACAAAAGTAGAGCAACTGGAATCTTCATATTGCTATTTTACTAAATACCACACAAATCATATTTTTTTCTCAGCTGCAGGTGATCATTTTGATATTCCTGCCTAGTCTTCCTTATTTTACTTTGAGCATACAAAATACTGTCATTTACGAAGGAGCTCCAGAAAATCCTGCACACACTCCCCTTGGCATTGTCGTTTCTTGAAGAGGCTTTCACATTTTCCTTTGAAGGGTGCATGCAAGCAGTTGTGAACAATGGGATTAGATGAATTACAGTGCAAGTTTAATACAAAAATCAATTCAAACACAGCACATGAGGCGTGTTCATTTTCCATTTATTGATCAGTGCCAGTGGGATATTAAAGCCATTTCAAATTTTACATCCCAAGAAAATAACTAAATATTAAATAATACTCTAATTCATTTCCATTATTATTAGGTATATTTGGTCCAATCTTGAATCTGCAGCTAACAAAGACATTGTCAAATAGTAATACACAAATTGTTTAGTGTTAGTTCGGTTGGTTTACATCTCAATTCTATGGCCCATTTATATTCACACGCGCAACACACACACGCACACACGCACGCACGCGCACACACACACACACACCTAGAAAGATATCTATATACTTTTAGAAATCTCTGTGTGTCTTAATTTGTTTGTGTCAGATTAGATCTTCAGATCAGATTTTTGGCCTTCGATTCGTTGGTCAGCCAAAACCACACGCAGAACTTTTTTCCATTTGGCTAGATATTTCACTTTTACATTCGCAGATCCAATCCTCATTAAATTTCGTCGTTTTAATCTACACATTTTTAATAAAATCCCCCCCCCCCCACACTCACTCATTTTGTCGCCTCCTGCTGGCCAACCACCATAACGGCTCCTGCCGCCCGGCTCTCTCACGCTGGCTCAAGCCAAAGATCGGCTCTTCCCCTGTGCTTTTTGCCGTGCTTTCGCTGGAGATTTTCGCTGCTGCCGCCCGGCTCTCCTCGGCCTGCAGGCGCATTGAGGGCGTACGCAGTGTATCGACAGGCGTACGCAGCGTCTTGACGGCGTACGCAGCATCTTGACGGCGTACGCCTGGACCGCAGGCTCACTCGCCATCACGCCCGCCCGCCCACTCCACCCTCCCACCCCCGTACTCTGGGTCTGAAGCACGTTCGGGGACCAGACCCAACAGGTCTGCACTTGGTCTAGTACAGGTGCACAACCTTTTATCCGGAGTTCCGGAAACCGAAAAACTCCGAAAACCGGCCATTTTTCCCCAGGATGTCGTCTGCACACCAAAGCTCGCGTTTGGCGCCAAACTTGACCCGAAACGACCCACGGTCAACCCAGGTCTGTACTACTATAGCGGCTGCCTCCTACCCGGAGACCGGGAACACACTTAAACATCTGTAAATCATTGCTTAAATGTTAGTCAGTTAGTTTGGAGGGCTTTTATGTGAAGGGGGGGGGGGGTGAAGGGGGAAACTTTAATTCTTAGTCCCCTACCTGGTCGGAGAGGCGGGGAGCGGTCAATGCCTTACCGGGTCGCCGTGCAGTAAGCTCCGGAGCGCTGTGGCCGCCGACTCCCAGCTGGGGCTGCGGGCGTCCGGCCGCGGGTGGCGCCGGTTGGAGCTCCGACCCCGGCAACTCTACCCCTGGCTGCGCGGCGCTCCAAATCCAGCGCGGCCCGTGGCCGGACGCCCGCAGCCCCAGCACCGCTGTGGCCGCCGACATGTTGTGTGTCGGCGGCCACAGCGCTCCGGAGCTTACCGCACGGCGACCCGGTAAGGCATTGCCCGCTCCCCGCTGGTATCCCAGCGCTGCGACGCCGCCGACTCCCAACATCGCGGCGCTGGGGCTGCGGGCGTCCGGCTGCGAGCCGCGCTGGATTTGGAGCGCCGCGCAGCCAGGGGTAGAGTTGCCGTGGTCGGAGCTCCAACCGGCGCCGCCCGCGGCCGGACGCCCGCAGCCCCCAGCTCCGCGCTGTTGGGAGTCGGCGGCCACAGCGCTCCGGAGCTTATTGCACGGCGACCCGGTAAGGCATTGCCCGCTCCCCGCCTCTCCGACCAGGTAGGGGACTAAGAATTAAAGTTTCCCCCTTCATCCCCCCCACCACATAAAATCCCTCCAAACTAACTGACTAACATTTATGCAATGATTCTCCGGGGAGGAGGCAGCCGCTCCAGACTTTTCAAGCCGCCCGCGCTACCTACCTAATCTACACTAAAAATCTTCCATTCGGAAATCCGAAAAATTCAGAAATCCGACAAGTGTCTGGTCCCAAGGCTTTCGGATAAATGTGCACCTGTATATAAATATAATTGCCTTTATAGCTAATGTACATCATGAGAAATAAGATAAAGAGAAAACGAGCAATACAAGGGAAACTGCAGAAAAAGAGGGGGGTGGAGAGGAAGGATGGTAGGGAAATGGGCAGAAACAGATAGATTAAGCAGGGAGGAAAACATTTGAAAAGAAAATTAACAAGATTATGAATTTGGTAGATGAGGTATATCTCACACACACACATACTATTCCCCCGCAACAATGATTACACGGCGAGAGGCATAACGGAAGTCGGGTCGGGTTTCCTAAAATGGCGGATGTTCCGCCCCGTTGCATACTACACGTTGGTCCATTGGACTTTGCAGGAGTGGACCATCTTGCTCCGCTCTATGATCTTTGGTTCATAGTGTCAAGGTGATTGTAGTGCAAGGAAGGCATGTGAATTGCAGGAGCTCTAGATTGTCCAGAATTCTGATAAAGTCGGCCATGACCGATCTTTCAAAGCACTTTGTATTGGTCGATCTAGCGCTACTGAGTACTAAATAATACACCCATGACTTGAAAAATGCACAATATGGAACATTTGTATATTATGATTGCATTGTGATTCAAAACTCTTTTTTTAATTGGATGGTATCTATAACATTTGTATAGTGCTGCCATGATTTGTGGGAGATTTATCCCAAACTGCAGCATTTATCTTGTCACTGTGGGTAGACACAAAATGCAGGAGTAAGTCGGCGGGCCCAGCAGCATCTCTGGATAGAGGAAAGGGTGACGTTTCGGGTTGAGACCCTTCTTCAGATTGGGGTTCCACACTCAAAATATCAAGCTACATTTGTCATTATTATTATTAGGGTTGGGGAAAGAGGGATTTGGTCCTTGGAAGAGCCAACTGAACAAGTTGAGTTGGCTCCTCTGTAGCCTTAAAGCTGAAGAATGATCCTTTATACCATAGTACAGTTATAAAATCAACATCCTTCCTTAGTGTAAAAATCTCTTCTAAAATAACATCTTTCTTTCTTTCAGCTTTTCAGGGAAGTAAGAATAATGAAATGTTTGAACCATTCAAATATAGGTAAGTGATTTTCTTTACATAATTTTGAGAAATTTATGAGGATGTTTCCAAGCCTTGAGGGACGGGTTTATAGGGAAGAGGACTTCTTTCTTTGGCATTGCAGGTAGATAGGATGGTGAAGAAGGCTTTTAGCTCTCTGGCCTTCATCAGTCCGGGAACTGAATGTTGAAATTGAAGACTGAGGGGTGATCTGAAAGATGTGTATATCATTAACAGGGTTGGGGAATCAAGAACTAGTAGGCATAGCTTTTTGACGATTGAAACCTGAGGCAACTTCTTCACACAAAGGGTGGTGCACACATATGGAACGACCTTACCGGCTGGAGTGATAGAGGCAGGTACAATAACAACATTTTGGGGAATTTTGGACAGGTATATGGATAGGAAAGATTGAGGGATATGGGTCAACTGTGAGATAATGGGACTGGATTAGATGGGCAGCTTAGTTGGAATGGATGAATTGATCTGAAGAGCCGGTTTCTGTGCTGCATGTATCTGAATTAATTTAGCAAAGAACAAATTTTTCTTGTCAAAAAATTTTGGAGAAGATTTTTGTGATATCTTGCCTTAACTCTGACCTGCCATTGTCATGTCCTAACGCTAGTCCACCAATGTCCTTTCCTCCTTATGTGCATTAGGATTCTTTGATAGGCATCCAGCCACTAAAGCTTGTATCATTATTTTAGTAATTTCTAGAATATTAGCCCTGCCTCCACCCCCCCACCCTGCATCTTTAAACAGCAACTCCTTTACAATTCAGAGGCCCTTACCCTGCATTGAATACCACTGAAGATCACTCCCACTGAGTTACACTAGCTATCTGGCCACTGAACATTGGAAATATAAAATAATAATAATAATAATAATAATACACTTTATTGTCATTGTAAATGCATACAACAAAATTTCAGGCGCACTGCCCGAACGAAGCTCCAACGTATCACATAAATAGCTACAAGAAAAACGGCAAGAAAAAACGTGCAATATTTCACAGTATAGTGCAATATTTCACAGTATAGTGTTATAGCAGTACAAAATATTTGTAATGGGGGGGGAGGGGGGTGTATTCAGTGCAGAGTTCAGAGTGGTGATGGACTTGGGGTAGAAACTGTTTGTTAATCTTGTGGTGTGTGATTTGATGGACCTGTAATGATGTCCTGAGGGCAGAAGGGCAAACAAGTGATGTGGGGGATGAGATGAGTCCTTTAGGATGCGTGATGCTTTTCACAGGCAACGAGAGCTATCGATCTCTTCCAGGGCAAGCAGATGTGTGTTGGTGATCTTCTGGGCTGTGTTGATGACTCTCTGCAGAGCCGCCTTGTCAGCCGCAGAACTTGGCATACCACACCAGGATGTCATGTGTCAGGACACTCTCTATGGAGCAACGGTACAATTACACTAGCAGCTGTTGTGTCAAGTTGACTTTCCTGAGTGCCTTCTTTACCAGGGAGTTTGTGTTAGTTGACCACCTGAGATCTGCTGAGATGTGGGTGCCCATGAACCTGAAACTGGAGACTCTGTCCACTCTTTCTCTGTTTATGTGCAGTGCGGGATGGTCACCCTGCTTCTTCCTGAAGTCGATGATGAGCAGTTTTGTTTTCTTGGTATTAAGTGCTAAGTTGTTTTCTGAGCACCAGCCTATTAACCTCTGTACCTCCTCCCTGAAAGCTGACTCATCGCCTCAGTGATTAGCCCCGCCACTGTCATGTCGTCTGCAAATATAATGATGGTGTTCGTGCTGTGGGTCGGTATGCAGTCATAGGTATAGAGAGAATAGAGGAGGGGGCTCAGCACACAGCCTTGTGGAGCTCCTTTGCTGAGTGGGAGAGTGGTGGGGTCCCATCCTGACTGAATGTGGCCGGTCCGTTAGGAAGTCTTTAATCCAAAGGCAGGTGTTGTGTTCGAAGCCTAGGTCGGACAGCTTGGAGACCAGTCTACTGGGTATGATTGTGTTGAATGCAGAGCTGTAATCAACAAATAGCAGTCGTGCTGCACTGCTCCTCTTTGTTCTAGGTGGAGCAGTATAGTACGGAGGGCAGTGGCAATGGCGTCATCTGTTGATCTGTTTGCTCTGTACACATATTGATGTGGATCCAGGGTTGATGGGAGAGCGGTCTTGATGTGCTTAAGGACCAATCTCTCTAGGCACTTCATGATTTTTGGTTTAATGCAACCGGCCTGTAGTCGTTGAGACAGGTTATGGCTTTCTGCTTCGGAACTGGAACTATTTCCGATGTTTTTAGGCATGTGTGGACCATGCATTGTGCCAGCAGGGATTGATTGAAAATTCCTGGCACAAGGCATGTTTACATCTCATTGATTTTTCTCTTTAGATAACTTGCCCTTTATGAGTATTGGAACCAAATGTCACATGGCATGAGAATACTTCCAATAATTTTTGATATTTTAAATAATAAGCAATCTTGCGGCAAAATGTTGTTCATGGCATTTACAAAATGTCCCAGTTTTTCTCTGATTGTTGTAATTTAAAATATTATGTTTTATTGTTTTCAGGCCAATGTTTAAATTAGAGTTATTGTTGAAATATTGAACGGTTAACTACCAAATGAGTCGTATTTCATTCAAATTCTGTATTGACCTATAATTTGATTTGTTCATCAGCATCTAAATGAAATAAAAAATTATAGAAGCATAGAAAATAGGTGCAGGAGGAGGCCATTAGGCCCTTCATTGTGATCATGGCTGATCGTCCCCAATCAATAACCCGTGCCTGCCTTCTCCCCGTATCCCTTGATTCCACTAGCCCCTAGAGCTCTATCTAATTAATAATACTTCAAAGTATTCTCCCTTTTTTATTGTACTACCTTGATGGTAGAGAGAACAAATACGTGATAATATTTGGAGATCAGCCAAGCAAATGAACGAAGAAAGAATTCAAGAAACCAGAAACATTTTGCCTTTTGAGAAACAACAGTGAAAGTGCAAAAGAGTAGTAAAAATATAACTGCAATTAAATATTATCTAAATGGCTTGATGTCTATTTAACAATCAAAAAAATGAAATATGAAACAAAGACCTCCAGAACAATACAACTAATTTAGCCATGGAACACACAAGAAAGTTCCCAGGTTTGATCTGTGTACACAAATTTGGCTCCATGGGAGAACTAACCTTGTTCCTTCACTTCTCATTTGCAAAGAATCTCCATTGAGGATAGAATTAACACGGCTATATTGGAATTTCCAACTAATTCAACATGAAAAACATGTAAAGAGAGGAAATCATTTGTCTTAGTTAATAACAAAATTAATGAGTAGTATCTGAATTTATAATTCTTTTAGATTTATTATTCTGGATATATAATTCTCCTTTTAGAACAAATTATATTTATTGCTTGTTCATTTGTTATTTGATATTGACAGTTTTATTTTAAATATCATTCAGATGTGTTAATTTGAGATTTATGCTTATCTTTGTTTAATTTTTGCTTTCAGTGAAATTATTTGAAGTTATTGAAACTGAAAAGACTCTCTATTTAGTGATGGAATATGCGAGTGGAGGTAAGAAATTCTACTGAAAAGCTATCCAATCTTTCTCTGGGAATGTATTTTCTAGATTAAACAAGGAAGTATATAGTTTTCTATACAATACATTATTATTTTGAAATTTAAAATGGGGTTCATACATTGCTGAATATTCTGTTCGCAATTTTGTGTAACACTCTACAAGTAACACTGAATTGAATAATGTAATTGTCTTATATGGGGATGCACATGACAATTGTTTTTTCTAAATATCTAAAAGGCAATTTAATTATTTTCCTATCATACAATCATTGTTAACTTAATTTTAATTTGCTACTTGGAATGGACTTTTTACATGCTGGAAGAGGAAATGAGGGAATGATCCTCAATGCAGTCTTTTACCCAGGGTAGGGGAATCTAGAACAAGAGGGCATAGATTTAAGATGAGAGGGGAAAGATTGGATAGAAATCTGATGGCCAACCTTGTCGTTCAGAGTGGGGTGGGTTTATGGAATTAGCTGCCAGAGGAGGTAGTTCAGGCAGGTACAATAACAACATTTTAAAGAGATTTAGACAGGTACGTAGATAGGAAATGTTTAGAGGTATATGGATCACATGCAGTCAAATGGTATCAGCTTACATGGGGCATCTTGATCAGCATGGACAAATTGGCACAAAGGGCCTGTTTCTATGCTGTATGATTCCAAAAGAAAGTCCCCCCAATTAAGATAATTTAAGATTTGGCATTCCAGGATTTTAGCAGTGATATTCAAGCCATAGCAAAATACGAATAAGTTAGGATACCATCTGAGCCAGAATTAGGCCACACGCCAACTGGAGGAACAGCACCTCATATTCCGCTTGAGTAGCCCACAACCTAATGGTATGAACACTGAATTCTCCAATTTTAGGTAATTACCAAACCCTCTCCCCTTTTTTTTCTTATTACCCCTCCTCTTTCCCTTGTGCCCCACCTGCACCTATTTCTCCCCCTTCCCTCCAACTACATTCTTTTCTCCAGCTTCATAATTTGCAACTTTTTGTCCCGCACCTTCTGTCTTTTCATCTCTAGTCTTTGTCCAACCATCTACCTACCAACCCTCAACCCCCCCCCCCCCCCCCAACTGTATCGACCTATTTCTTGCCAGGCTTTGTTTTGTCCCTCCTCTCTTCCAGCTTTCTCCCCCCCTTCCCCCACCACAATCAGCATAAAGAAAGGTTTCGGCCCAAAACATCACCTATCCATGTTTTGCGGAGATGCTGCTTGACCTGCTGAGTTATTCCAGCACTTTCTGGAATACAGTTTAACTTGCACTGGAACTTAAGATTCTCATGACTGATGCCCTGTCTTTTGAGGTTGTAAATTGTGAAAATATATCCCATTAATAAAGTCATGTCTGATTAAGATTAATGTAACAGATAATTTTAGCTTTAATATTGTGCTGAAATTAAAATAAGAGTGTTGCCTGTGCAAAGTTCCCAGATGTACAATCACAAGGGTTAAAACATATACCAAATCTTTATCTGACAAACAAGAAATGTTTAATGCTGCTGCAGTGGTTTATTACATATTTTGATTATCGTAAATATAGATATTGTAAGGACTTTTATTGGATTTTTAATCATTTTCTTTCACAGGAGAGGTATTTGACTACTTGGTAGCTCATGGAAGAATGAAGGAAAAGGAGGCTAGAGCTAAATTTAGACAGGTATACGCCTATATTTTTTAGTTGTTGCTGTACAAAATTATCTAAAGTCTTAAAAGAGAATTGAAGAGTATTAATAATAATAATAATAATAACTTTATTTATAAAGCACTTTAAACAACTGCAGTTGCCACAAAGTGCTGTACATGAGAACTCATGAACAAAAAGCTATTACAAACAATTAAAAACCATTAAAAACCGTAAAACGAAGGACTATAAAAAACACACTAAAAATTAAAAGACATTAAAAGCACTAAAAACAGGAGCAATGCCTCAGCCAGTGTCGAAAGCCAAAGAATAAAAATGTGTTTTTAGGGAGGATTTGAAGATGGACAGTGAGGGGGCCTGTCTGATGTGCAGCGGCAAGGTGTTCCAGAGTGCCGGAGCAGCAACAGAAAAGGCTCTATCCCCTCTGAGCTTCTGCTTAGACCTTGGTACCTCAAGGAGCAGCTGATCAGCTGACCCGAGGCACCGGGCAGGAGCATATAGGTGGAGCAGCTCAGAGAGGTAAGGCGGGGCGAGCCCATTCAACGATTTAAAAACAAATAAAATAATTTTGAAATGAACTCGAAAGTGCACTGGGAGCCAGTGAAGGGAGGCCAAAATTGGCGTAATGTGCTCCCTCTTTCGAGTTCCGGTCAAAAGGACATAAACGTGAGAGGTGTATGAATGAGACCAATCTAGTCGTGAATGTTGACTTTAATATCTAGGGCATCAGTTGACTTCAGTATCTAGGGCATCAGCTTAGCTCTGCTTACTCAAGACCGAAGAACTGGATTGTTCTAGAAAGAAACTATCCTCTAGTGCATCAAAATCAATTTCTATTTATTTCATTCTTAAGAATTGTGGCATGAAAGGTAATTTCCTATCTTACAAAAGGTATTCTCAATGATAACAATCTAAAGCATGGAATGAACTGTTGATCATAAGGAAACTGAACAATTAATCGCTGAGCTATTTATAGATTTTATTACATGATGAAAAAGAGAAACCGAGTCAGGCAGCATCTGTGGAGGGAAACAGACAGTCAATGTTTCGGGTAGAGATTCTTTATGTAAACTGGGAAGAGAGGAGGAAAACTTATTAAACAAGGGCATACTGTGAAGAGATTTTGTAATAGAGCAGTAAAATGGAGGTACAGGAGTACAGAGGCTGGAATAATTTCCCTGCACAGAAGCTGTCTGGTCTGCTGAGTTCCTCAGGCTATTTGTTTTAATGCATATTACAGCATCTGCAGTCTCTTGTGCCTTCATCATATAACTTCTGAGAAAGCAATCATTTTGATGCTGTATAGCATCTTAGTGAGCAACAATTTTGCTTTTAGTTTTGAGAAAAAACAGAAAATCCTAGAAATATTCAATCAGGCAGTCAGGAGAGGTCAGATAATTTGATGTTCCACACATGGGCCAACAATACATTTGGATGCAAGCATTGAAACTTTGGAATATCAACGCGTCCTCTACGTAAATGCAGCTCAACTCAATTATTTTTCCAAGCATTTTCACTTCTTTGTTTCAATTTTTCACGGCCTCTTCTGTTGTTCAAGGCTTGGATCGTCTATGTTCTTGTATTCCATCTGCATTTAGTCATGTTCAGTGGATTTTACCTTATTTCTCTAAATATTACTTAAAGCATTGTTTCTGCCACTGTTGGCATACATAAAACTGAGGTTTAATTATTCTGCATATCCTGTGTAATTAAAAATAATAAATGGTTTTGCCATCATGGTCTCTATGAACGCAAGTGCACCCAATAAATTGTGCAGCTGGTTGGGAATTTTTTCTCTCGAGTGAAAAAGCCAGTATTTCACTGATGAAATAAAAATGCTGAAATAAATCACTGTTTTTCAACTTTGAAATACTCAACATATGCAACACAGAGTCTGGTTTCGCCCTGTGTTTGCTCTCTTACGTTGCCCCAATTATTAAATTGATGTTGGGATTTACGATTAGCACACCGATGCAGTACACTTCTACGTAATACATCAATGGGGACCTGGTGTGGGGAGAGGGGGGGAGATGACAAAAGGGGGAGCTGTTGTGCTTTGTAACTTTGTCAGCGCCGTAGGTGGCTGCTATTTGTATACATTGTGTATGCAAGCAAAGAATCTCACTGTGCTTAGTCATATGTGACAATAAAGTATTCCTATTCCTATCTTATCCTCGTAACATCCTCAACATCCTTGTAACCATCGAGTGATGCCAGCAATAGTTGCCTCACCAACAGTCTCTGTCCCTTCCTTCTTTGTTGTTTTTTTTAGTATGTATTAAATGTATGTCTTAGTATTCTTTAGCATGTTTTATTTGGGGGGTGGGGGAAACTTTTAATCTCTTACCTCGACAGATATGCGATTATTTTTCTCTATCGTATCTCCGTTGCACTGCGTCCTAACATCGAAGAGCTGGCGGCCTCTGCTGGAGACTGACTTTGGGAGCTCCAACCGCGAGAGCCTACAGGACTTACCATCGTGGAGCTTGCGATCCCTGTCGGGATGACCTCAGAGATCCAACCACTGGAGCCTGCGGACTTTAACATCGGTCCCTGGTTAGAGACCGACTTTGGGAGCTCCAAGCCGCAGGAGCTTTGACTGCCCCGACGCGGGAGCTTCGACCGCCCCGACGCGGAGGTTTCGACCGCCCCGACGCGAGGGCTTCGACCGCCCCGAAGCGGGAGCTTCGACCGCCCCAACGCGAGGGCTTCAACCGCCCCGACGCGAGGGCTTCAACCACCCCGACGCGGGGGCTTTAACCACCGGTTGCGGGAGCTTTGATCGCTCTGACTGCAGATGGTTCGACTGTCCCGACTGCGGGGGAATAAAGAGGAAGAAGATTGGACTTTATTGCCTTCCATCACAGTGAGGAATGTGTAGAATCTGCTGTGGTGGATGTTTACGTTAACTTTTATGTAGTTGTGTGTCTTCTTGCTTTTTTTTTGTATGGCTGCATGGTAATTCGAGTTTCACTGTACCTTAATTGGTACATGTGACATTAAACTGACCTTTGAACCTTTGAATAAAGTTATTTGCCTGGTTAACAATTTAATTTGTGTGTTTTACTTTGTTTCTCTAAATATCTACTTGAAACTTTAATTCTGCCAAATTTAGTGGATGCAGAACTATATTTAGATTATTATGTACATCCTGTTTTCTACAGCCTTTCTTTATCCCACTGAAGATATGAAAATGCATTTAAATGTATAATGTTGTCTTTCTAGATGTTGGTCAGCAATAACCCCTTTGGAGTTTTACATGTTTTATTTCTGGAAAATCTGCCTCTGCATTAACTTGGCTGTTTCTGTCATCTAATGGCTTCAGTTCTTTATCTAAAAGAAATACATGTTAAAATAGTTTAAGATATTCTTAAGGTGAATATATATTCCTCCTCTGGACTTCTGGGTATGCCTAATCAATATATCAGTCTGAAGAAGGGTTTTGGCCCGAAATTGCCGATTTCCTTCGCTCCATAGATGCTGCTGCACCCGCTGAGTTTCTCCAGCACTTTTGTCTACTATCAGTTTGATTAGATATGTAAAGAATAATTGACAACAGCAGTAATTGGAGCAGATTTTTAAAATGCTGTTGGAAATAGATTGCTAATGTTTCTTGTTCTCATTTGTAACAGATAGTATCAGCAGTGCAGTACTGTCATCAAAAGCAAATTGTACACAGAGATCTTAAGGTAGGTATAACCAGTGCATTTGCACACAAGTGATTGTCAAATACTGGGCAAAATAATGTTCTTAGGTTCTGTATTTTAATGAATAAACCATTCAGTTGACTTTTTTCTCTCACACTTGTACTTAGATTAATAATGAATCTGTAGCTTTAAATAAAATGGATACCTCTTAAATACTGTTATCAACTATGCTTCCACCACTGTCTCCAGCAGAACATTTCAGGTAATCATCTTTCTCAAGGTGAAAAAAGTTCCCCTCTGATCCCTTATAAATCCAAAATTCTTGTCTCTAATTTTGTTCTCATGTGATAAGTGGAAATATTCCTCTAGTCTACCCTAACTATAACCCTCATAATCTTACATACCTCAATCATGTCCACTCTTAAGCTTCACCACTCCAGGGAAAACTGAACTAGCATCTCCAACTTCTCCTCGTAACTCAATACTTATCACTTTCTCGAGAAAATGTGTTTGCATGGGAAGCTTTTCCTCTCAACAGTAATGCCCCTCGGGTATGTTACCTGCAGGCAAGGGAGTTCTTATTGTGTTATCGACAGAAGAGAAAGAATTGTTTTAATTAGATGTGACATTGTTTGATAAAATACCATTGAACAATAGAATAAATTGCCGTGTCATTTTCCAAAGGAAATTCCTTAATTTCTTCCTGCTGTGAACCAGTAGCCTGTTATCATTGTCACTGATAAACTAGTTCAGTTCTATATACATATTGTGTTTATTTCTTTCCAAATTAATAAAATTTAATACATTTTATTCCATATCTCAAACTCTAAGGTAGTGATTTGTGAATTCCGTCAGGGCGAAGTTCTGTGAACCTAATTACTGTAACATCAGGGTACACTGTATTGAAAAGATTGAATCTTTCTAAAATCCCACATTTCTTGCTATCGTTGACAACTTTCATAAGGAGAGGTCTGTGGGTAACTCATTCAACCAGTATATTTAAACCCATACTCAATTGAACCAAAACGATTGCTGCTTGTGACATTCCCTAGAAATGTTTAATCTGTACATCAGTTCTATCTTTGAAATGATATTAGGAAATATATTTTCCTTGCTGCAGCATAGACTTCCCTCTAATGTGGGTGATGAAAGATGAATTTTGTTGCTTTAAAATGATGTTTAGATTTTGGTGCACTGAAACGAAGCTTCACTAGTTTACTTTTGATTGAACAACTGAATAAATTTGATGACATTGACATAGAAAAGAATATTTACATATGCTTTCGGTTATTTGATAATTTGCTTTATTTTTTTTGTAGGCTGAAAATCTACTATTGGATGCTGATATGAATATTAAAATAGCAGATTTTGGCTTCAGCAATGAATTTACAATTGGCAATAAACTGGACACTTTCTGTGGAAGTCCTCCATATGCTGCTCCAGAACTCTTCCAAGGGAAGAAATACGATGGGCCTGAAGTAGATGTTTGGAGTTTAGGTGTTATACTTTATACATTAGTCAGTGGTTCGTTGCCATTTGATGGACAGAACCTGAAGGTAACTTGCACATTTAATGTTTAAAAGCTGTATTTTTATGAAATAAGTAGTTTCTTCGTTTTGTCAACTTTTGAGTTCCACAGATTTTCATTAAACAATACCTTCTCTGTTCTAGCAGAAGTTTCTACTTAATTATCTGGCCTCTTATTCTAATATTACATCTAATACAATGACTGGGGGGGGAAAAGGACCAAATTCATTCATTTTTTACATCAAATGAAATGGCCAGCATGCTCCTTGGTTCATGAATAATGAGGGAAGGGCATTAACTGCTAGTCTTCCCAGTGATGACCCTGTCCTGTGAAGATATGTTTTTGTTTGTGAAATAAAGTTTAAATTTACTCTTTATTTATTATGACTGGGTTATTGGACCAGGTATTATCATCAAACTCAATTGATATCGAAGCACATGCTTTGTGTATTTAAGTGTGACTGTGCTTTAAGTGATTCATCTATAGTTCTACAGGTGCACAACCTTTTATCCGAAAGCCTTGGGACCAGACACTTTTCGTAATTCAGAATTGGTCGGCCTTCGGAATGGAAAATTTTTAGCGTAGATTTTAATGGCTGGCTCAGTGGTAGAGTGCTCGGCTCATATCCGCAAGGTCGCGAGTTTGCGCCTTGATCCCGGCAGTTACTCGGTCGCGAGTTTGAGACTTCAATGTCGTTTTTTCTTGCAGAATAAATGTTTGTATGAAATGCAGTGTAGGAGAGGTGTACTGACTGTGTGGGCAGAACTTTGGAAGTGATTGCCCACCAGTCTAAAAAGCCGCTGTGGCTCCCTGTCCCTGGGATAGCAGGGGGCGATCAAACAGCACAATACCCCCCTCCCCCTCCAACTCCAGAGGAATCCGCTCCCCGATGGGCCACTATGGCGACAAGTGGCAGTTTGCCCACAGCCCGAGCTGCGCCCTCTCATCTGCCACCCCAAGAACAAGACGTACCTTGCACACCATCAGCTTCTGCCCCTACGTGTTCCTCTGGAGTTGGAGCGGGGCTGGGCTGGAGTTGCTGCTGGCTGTGGGTCTCTGGGATCTCCGTGCTTGCAGTGGGCCTGGGGGTCGGTGTCCCGTTGGTCCTGACGTCTCCGGCCACCCCCCTGGACTGGAGCTGAGACTGGGAACTGTACCGCCCTTGCCCCCTCCCTCTGCAACTGCAAACAACCCCACTCTCCTGCAAGGGCGGTACAGTTCCCGGAGGATGGCAGGTGGCCGGAGACGTCAGGACCAACAGGAACCCGCTCCCCGATGGGCCACTACGACGCCCCGAGCTGCGCCCCGTCATCCGCAACCCAGGTTCCTCTGTAGTTGGAGCGGGGCTGGGCTGGGCTGCTGTTGGCTGTGGGTCTCTGGGATCTCCGTGCTTGCAGTGGGCCTGGGGGTCGGTGTCCCGATGAGGGGGCGCAGCTCGGTGAACGGCTTCTGGTGGTCCTGACGCCTCCGGCCAGTTTGCAGTTTTCCTCTGGAGTTGGAACGGGGCTGGGCTGCTGCTGGCTGTGGGTCTCTGGGATCTCCGTGCTTGCAGTGGGCCTGGGGGTCGGTGTCCCGTTGGTCCTGACGTCTCCGGTGACTGGCACTGACCTGCTGTCATCGCCGACGTGAAGACAGTGCAAAGCCCCCTGCGCCGGTGCAATGAGCGGGGAGCTGGAGAGGGGAGGGAAGGGGTCACACACATGGCCGGGAAGCAGAGGGGTGTAGGTGGGGTGAAACTGAAGGGAGCGACAATCTGCTGCTGCCTGCCCGCTGAGTTAAAAAGTTCCCACGCAAGACTCACGATACACTGTGTATCGTGAGTCTATCGTGGGAACTTTTTAACTCGGCGGGCAGGCAGCAGCATATTGTCAATTAATAACCCTCCCGCGCAATATACCCTCACCTTCTCTTTTATGAATGGGGATTTAGTTCCCCTTTCTTCGAGGACCGACCGGAGGTTCCGCTGTCACCTCTGCGGGCCGCCCTCGGTGAACGTTTTCAAGGACCTTTCTTCAAGGACCGAAAAAATGTCCGCTATTCGGAGGTTTTCGTTATTTGGATCTTCGGATAAAAGGTTGTGCACCTGTATAATCTGAATTAAAAACCAAGCAACTGCCAAGGATGTTCAACTGAACAGGCGGAGGGAGGTCTGTACGGAGAGAAGCAGTCACTGTTCAGGTTAATGACTTTCTTCAGCATTATTTGTTTCAGATAGATGGTCTCCTAGCCCAAGTTCAGTCATGTGCAGATGATCAGCCATGCAGAAGTAAAGAAGCTCGGCCTTCTCTCAGAGGTCTGGAATGTAGCTCAGAGTTGCTAGCTTTTACTCAAATTGCCGGCTTTAAAGTAGAAGATAGAGCCATAGCCCAGACAGCTGTAGAATTTGGTTCCTATATCTTGCCGTGTTAAACTCCGTGCCCCAGAGTGTAGAGTGGAAAAATTACAAACTTCAGCAGTGATCATTACATGGAGGTTTTGATAGGGGCTTTAAAAAAATTATATATATATATATATAATTAACCTTCATTCACTGAGATGTTTCTTTATTTTTATTTTGTTAAAGGAACTAAGGGAAAGAGTGCTCAGAGGAAAATATCGAATCCCATTTTACATGTCCACAGACTGTGAAAACCTCCTGAAACGTTTTCTAGTGCTCAATCCTTCTAAAAGAGGCACATTAGAGGTAAGAAACCCAGAATATGTCCCTTTAGTTCTGGAATTCTGGTGATTAATTCAGTATTGTCACCTGGGAGGGATTGCTGCTGGGTAGATAATTTGTTTTTGGGGAAAAAAACCATGCTGCCTTCATTCCCGTGGACTAACAGGAGTTATGCTGACAAACAGAATTGTAACGGTAGAGGGCAAGATGAAAGGGATGAGACTACGAGTGTAGAACACGAAGAAAATATGACTTTAATTGGCGTTAAAACCAAACTAACCACAATTCAAAATAACTATGATTTTTGTTGCTTCCACTTAATAATCACTTTCATAACAACTGAAGTTGTACAGCATGGAAATAGGCCCTTCATCTCACCGAGTCTGCGCCGACCTACGATCACCCACACATTAGTTGTATCCTCCACACGAGGGACAATTTACAGAAACCAAGTAACCTAAAAACCTGCACGTCTTTGGAATGTGGAAAGAATGTAGAGCACCCAATGAAAATCCACGCAGTCACAAACTCTACACAGACACCACCCGTAGTTAGGATCAAACCCGGGTCTCCGGCGCTGCGAGGCAGTATCTACCACTGCGCTATTGTACCAGTTAAAGCGCGCACATGGATTTTGGGATGTGATTCAAATCTTCAAGAATGGAGACGAACTGTTAAAGATTCAGGTCAATAGATCATAAGTGAAAAATAGCCTTTTAATGCATTTTATAGAATTTTATCGAATAATATTCACAGGCTGGTAGACATTTTGAATAGGTCTTAACTGATTCAAAAACATATCCATGGATAGGTAAATGAGCTATGTGAAACAGGGAGGTCTTGTGGCTGAACCTTTATTTGTGTTTGATTAATTAATTGCAAATTTAGCACTGATATTGAGCCACAACTATCATCCTCATTATGATCCGGTGAACTGACACACATCATTTGGATTCAAGTTAAAAGAAAAAGCCCTTTCAATATATCAGAATTTTCCTTTCTTAATTCATCACTTAAGGGCCTGGGAAACTTTAGCCTTGTTCCGCCTGTGGGGAGTTGGAGCGAGAGCAGAAGCACAGGACACAGGGGAGACATGGGTGAGGGACTCATCTGCAACATTAGGGAAGAAACCACGTTTACTGATGACAACAGGGGGGGGAAATCAACATTTCCCTTTTATTGTACCCCCTCCCCCTTCTCCTGCTCTCCTCCCCTTCTTCTCATCCCCTTTTATTCTCAACCAACATCCCCCACTCTGGCTTTACATTTTACTCCTCCCCTTATCTCCTTATCTGATACTTTTTTGTCTCTTTTGCACCTCTACCCTTTGTCACTTCATCCAGCTACCTCACCTATAATCACCTATCACTTGTCAGACTTTGCCCCACCCCCCTCCCCCCTTTACCAGCCCTCCCCCCTCCTGTACCTGAAACGTCAAACAGTCTCCTCGGATGGTGCTTAGCCTGCTGAGTTTCTGTGCTTAGTGGTTAGTTTCTGTTTTGTAATACATCTTGTTACATTTGTATTCTTTTCATGCCAGCAAATCATGAAAGACCGATGGATTAATGCTGGACATGATGATGATGAGCTTCGACCTTACGTGGAGCCGGAGTTGGATATCACAGATTCAAAGAGAATAGGTAAGTGTACATCTGTCATAGTGCTCTTTCATATTGATTCATTGGGATGCTGAACAAATATTCTATGTTGTGGTTTCAAGTTTGGCAGTTAACATGCATAGTAAAACCAGTATTATTAAAAGGGCCCATGCTGAGATTGAAAACATCCAACAAAGCAATTGCCAAATTGTTTTGACCCTCCAGCATAGAAGAAACTATATTGTGATCAGTTTTCTTAGCTCTCTACACTGTTCGAATGAAATGAAAGATCAATTGTTCATTTGATTAAGTACTTTAAAACTATGTGAAATCATTATCAATTTAGTATGTAAGAGATCGGATCAGGATCCCCACATATCTGCTTCATTAATCAATAAGATCTTTATTGCTCTTCCACTTCTGAATCACTTTCCTGTGCATATACCATATCTCCTGATTCCCTTAATATCTAAAATCAGTTCTCTGCTTTGGATATGCTTTGACTGGAACTCTTGGGTAGAGAATTCCAAAGATTCACTATCATTTGGGTGAAGACGTATCTTCTAGTCTCTAAACTGAATAGCTGATGACCTTTAGTTCTAGACACACCAGCAAACGGAACATCATCCCCACATCTACCTTGTCAAATCCTGTTTGAATTTTGTATGGTTTAGTACGATTGACTGTAATTTTTCTACATTCTCAGAGCATAGGGCCAGTCTACTTGTATCTCATCGTATGACAAACCCATTATCACAGCAATGATTCTGGTTAAGCTTTGCTGCATTTTTTTCTATCACAATTATGTGGTTCCACTGGTATGGAGAGCAGACGTGCATGCTATTCCAGATGTAACCTCACTGGGGGCATATATAACTTAAGCAACATGTCTCTACTCATGCAATTAAATCATTTTGCAATAAAGCAGGACGCCGTTTGCTTTAATCATAGATTGCAAAACCTACATGTTAATTTTTATTGGCTTGTTTTCGAGTACACTGAGATCCTTAAGAGCACTTAAGATCCTTAATTCAATCAGATTAAAATGAACCATTCTGCCCATACTTTATTTTCTCATTGTCAGCACCAATACTTTTTCTGTTAATACAATGTTCCGTTTTTTAACATTACAATTGTAATGAGGGCTGGTCCCCCAAGCTCAGTCACTCAGGCCTGGTGAGCTGGCAGCTCAGTCACTCAGGCCTGGTGGGGTGGCCACTCAGGGCTCGTGGGCTGGTAGCTCAGTCACTCAGGGCTGGTGGGCTGGCAGCTCAGAAACTGCCAGAAATTCTGCCCAAAACAGGTGAGAGACTCTAGGAGAGAGAAGGGGGAGAGGGTGGAGAATCAATTTTAGACATTTTCATCTATTTCTGCAGATCACAGCAATGAAGGAGGAAAGTCTTTCCTGGCCTGGATCTCACAGGGAGTCAATGAAGGGAGGGAGAAAAATATTGGGGTGAGGTTTAATACTTGCAGGGGGAATACTTACAGATGGGCTGAAGGGACTCCTCCTGGGCTAGTACAGGCCCGATGGGCTGAAGGGACTATTAAAAAAAAATCTGAGTTAAATCACAGTAAAAGGGACCTTTTTCTGGACTTTTCCTGGCCTGGCACGGGCCTTTTGGGCCAAAACGCTCTCCCTGGGCTAATGCGGGCATTTTGGGCAAAAGGGACTGGTTTCTCTGCTAATAGGGGCCTTGTGGGTTCAAGCAGGCCAAACAACTCATTTCATTTAATTTCCATTTCCATTTCAATTTCAAGCACAGGGCAGGCCAAACAACTCATTTTTTGATTTCCATTGCCATTTCAGTTTCAAGCACAGGGCAGGCCAAACAACTCATCTAATTTTCATTTCATTTCCATTGCCATTTCAGTTTCAAACACAGAGCAGGCCAAACAACTTGTTTTATTTTCATTATGGGCTAACAAATCATTTATTGCAAGTACATTGCAGACTCACAGTTCAGTAGATTCGCAATTCAGTAGACTCACAGTTCAGTTGACTCACAGCAGAATCACAGTGGTGGCCTCTCCCCTCGCGATCTTCCAGAGCGATTGACTCATGTCCAGGCATCCGGGGTTTTATAATCTTGCCCCCTCCCCCCCCCCCCCGGAAGGGGTGTTACCTTCATCATGGTGATTGACAGGCGAGAGGACCAATCAGCTGATCTCAAGATTTCTTAAACATTTATACATTTTTTATTTTTCATCGATCGGAAAAACCCTCAGCGGAAGAGGACTGCGAGTAAGATGGCCAAAAATCATAGCGATATTTGGTAGCGTTCTTTCTAAAATCAATATACAGCACAGACAGGAAGTGGCCAAGATGAGACTTTTAGTTATATAGATTTCTGCCTAACCTCTTCCCTTTGATTTTTTCTTCTCCTCACATAGAGAGTTGTACAGCATGGAAACAAGTCTTTGCCACGACTTGTCCATGCCAACCAAGTTGTCATACTGGGCAACCTCATAGCCCTTTGAATCCTTCCTATCTAAATGACTCCCTAGATCTGTAATTTCTAATATTGTTAAATCATTCACACCTCCAACCAGGTACTGACCTGAAACATCGACACCATATTTTTCTCCACAGATTCGCCTGACTTGCAAAGAGGTCTGAACTATTTTGATTTTATTTCATGTTTATTGTGAAGAGCCTTTTGTTGCGTGCAATCCAGTCAAAGACTATACATGATTACCCTCAGCAAAGAAAACCATGAAACCTCTGAATTGTCATGAAAATCTGTCCAGCTTGCTAAAATTCTTGGATCTCAGAGAACTTTATCTCCTGCCACCCACCTACATTGAGGGTAATTTACAGTAGCCGCATAACCTGACTGCTAGCATATCTTTGCAATATAGGCGGAAACACAAGTATTCTGGAAAAACGCATGCAGTCAAAATGGGAGCATATAAACTCCACATGGACAGCGCTGGAAGTGAGAATCCTAACTGAGTCATGAATATTGTTTTCTTACAGTTAACACTGTTGTTAGTACTTGACTAAATAGTTGCCTCAACTAATAAATAATGTTTGAGGCGAGACAGATTGGCAGTGCAAAATCTTAAATTATGTCCTTTATAGTACTGTTAAAATAAAATGTAGCAAAATATATGGTGGTACTTTTTCAAACTAAGTAGAATTAAGTGTTGTTTAGTATTTTGGATTTCAATATGACCAACTACTTTACTTATTTTAATCTTCATTTTGTAAAACCTTTTTTTAACTGTACCAGTGCTACGATATTTGATGAATCATTTCTCACATTTTATAATTCAGATATTAAATGTGTTTGTAATATTAGTTTTTCTTGCTCTCGAAGTGGAAAATACGTCCAGCCTGACCTTCCAGGCGTGTCTCTCTGCTCTGCATTTTGCAACTCTTACATTTTTACATATATATGTTCTCACTCTTTAACTGCTCTCCTTAAGCCTTTGACCAAGTAACATTGTTTACAGCTTATCCCCTTGCTCACCTTCATTTTGCCCTATCAGAGTAATTCCCCGCATCCTCCCTGCAGTTTAACAAACTCTCCTTCCCAGTTCTGTTAACCGGGCTTCGACCTGAATCGTTAACTCTGTTTCTCTTCCCACAGATGCAACTTTATATTTTCCAGTTCTTCTAAATTTCTCACGTCTACATAAATACATTCATCCAATACTTTTGTAATCCAGGTATTATATTGTAAAATCAGTCTTGCTGCAGTATAAACCTTGGCAATGTTTAAAGATAATTGAATATTAATTACATTAATCATCCTTCTAACGATCAAGAGTTTTCAGTTAAGTTTTCTGTACTTGTACACTAACAAAACAAGTGGGTATCGGTACTAAGAAATAGAAGCTTTCTAATTTCAAGAATGAATGAATAGTGGTGCAGTGATGCAATGGTTAAATTTCTGGACTAGTAGCCAGAGTTCAAGACCATTGATACTGAAATTCAAGTAAGGAAATGCAAGTCCTCTCCAGCTTATGCATGCCTGACTTATGTACAGCACGTATATACGAACAATGTTTGGAGACCAGCTGTATATGTATGCCAACTGCTGTGAGGCTGCAAGCATCTTCTGTTGTATCGAACTCTATTTGTACCCGCAATTTTGACTCGCAAACTGAGCGGTTTGCAAACCATTTTTGGAAACGGAAACCTGTCATAACGCGAGACAAATCTTTAAATCTGTAATTTAGAAACAAAAGTTACCCTCAGCAAAGGAAACCATGAAACCTCTGAACCTGGGCGGAAATACAAGTACTCTGGAAAAACGCATGCAGTCAAAATGGGAACATACAAACTCCACATGGACAGTGCAGGAAGTGAGAATCCTAACTGAGTCATTGAAGTGATGAGACGGCTGCACTATCTGCAGCGCCACATTATCATTATTTTACAGTTTCTTCCCAGCTGTTATCAGGCAACTGAACCATCCTCACACCAGCTAGAATGTGGTCTTTAATCGAACTTTATCTTACACTAAATATTGTACTCTTTATCCGTACACCTAGGAGAGCTTGATTGTAATCATGTATAGTCTTTGACAGGATTGCATGCAACAAAAGGCTCTTCACTGTGCCTCGGTACATGCGACAATAATATTTTTTATTTGCTTGGGTTTGGTACAGTGTCACTTCCACAATTTTATCTTTTCAGATGATAGTCCATAAATTCAACCCCAGACATAACTGTGTACATTTCAGTTTTCTCATGTAACGCTTTTCTTTTGCTTGCAATTGATTTGTTTGACTACTGCATCCAGCTAAGGGAGAAATCTTTTAATACTTTCAGAGTGAATTTGCCTCAAACCTTACTTCTAATGTTGAAAATAGAATGTGTAGAACAAACATATCATTGTCACCTAGGTGGGTTCCAGGACCTCAGGATATGTATATTATATGAACATATTAGCTTTGGGGCAATTGACTTGAAAGCTATCTGATCTCATTTTCACAGAGATAATGGTTGGAATGGGTTACAGTCATGAGGAAATCCAGGAGTCTCTTGCAAAAATGAAATATGATGAAATAACAGCAACATATTTGCTTCTGGGACGGAAGTCCAATGAGGTAAGCATTAAGAAAGGAAAGCAAACTTATATATATGAGAGTAAATCAAACTTGCATGTACAACTTTGAAACATATAATCAATTTTGTAGTTAACATGATATTTTCAAAGTGTAGATGCCATTGGAAGGTCAGGAAATGCAGCAGTAACTATGCGCAGAGGAATGTCCAACTTATGGCAAAAGCTATAAGATGAATTATTAGTTAAAAAAAATATATTTGATCGGGTCAATTGTTGATTGGGACACCAGGTGCGCTTCTCAGTTTCTTCAAATATCAAATATTACTCATGCAAGTGGCATCACCCGAGAGAACCAGTTGTATTAAACTAAATTGTGTTCAGATACTCAGATATTTAAAGGAGACTGCAGCCCAGAATCTTCTGATTCAATGAAGTCCAGCACCATTAATCATATCCTAATTAATGCTAATTGCCACAATTATTTGTTTAATACAAAATTGTAACATTCCCCAATTTTCTAGGCTGTCTGGAATGCGTCTTTAAAATACAATTATTTGACAACAGGTTAAGTTGCAGTATAATTCTATACCCCCACCCCAACTACCCCTGCCCCACTATTTGGAAATGAAATAGTTCACACAACGGAGATTAGAGATCAAGGAATTGAATCTATACTTTTTTTGTTGTCGACCTCCTATGGGGGAAATCAGGAGGCAGCCCAAACGACAGCGAAGCATCACTCCCTGACCAGCTCAATGCATTCTAGACACGCTTTGATAGGGAGAACACTGATGTGCCTTCCCGTGCCCCCATTCGCCCTGATGTTATTATAGTCAGTCACAGAGGCCGACGTCAGAAGATCCTCGGGGGTGAACCCTCGGAACGCGCCTGGACCTGATGGTATACCAGGACGAGTTCTCAAAATCTGTGCTGACCAACTGGCTGGAGTTTTTGCGGACATTTTCAACCTCTCACTTCTGAGGTCTGAGGTTCCCACCTGCTTTAAGAGGGCATCAATAATACTGGTGCCCAAGAAGAGTAAGGTGATGTGCCTCAACGACTATCGACCAGTGGCAAAAACGTCTGTGATGATGAGGTGCTTTGAGAGGTTGGTTATGGTGCATATCAACTCCTATCTCGACAAGAACCTCAACCCACTACAGTTCGCCTACCGCCACAATAGGCTAACGGAGGATGCAATCTCACCGGCTCTCCACTCCGCATTGGACCACTTGGACAATAAAAACACTTACGTCAGGCTGTTTATAGACTACAGCTCGGCGTTCAATACCATCATCCTCTCCAAGCTGGTTACCAAGCTCATGGAACTGGGTCTCTGCGTATCTCTCTGCAATTGGATCCTCAACTTTCTCATCCACAGACCACAGTCTGTTCGAATTGGCAGGAATGGAGTACTAATTGTGGACGATCAGCCATGATCACATTGAATGGCGGTGCTGGCTCGAAGGGCCGAATGGCCTACTCCTGCACCTATTGTCTATAAATACTGCATCCTCAGTAACAATCAGTACGGGAGCACCTCAAGGCTGTGTGCTCAGCCCCCTGCTCTACTCACTCTATACTCATGACTATGTTGCCGGACATAGTGCGAACTCCATCATCAAGTTTGCCGATGACATCACTGTTGTTGGTCGAATCACAGATGGTGATGAGTCACGGTATAGAAGTGAGATCGACCGACTGACCAAATGGTGCCAGCACAACAACCTGGCTCTCAACATTAGTAAAACCAAGGAACTGATTGTGGACCGGAAGAGGAAGGATGAGGACCCACAATCCTGTTTATATGAATGGGACAATGGTGGAGAGAGGCAAAAACTTCAAATTCCTGGGTGTGCATATTGCCGAAGATCTTTCCTGGACCCAGCACACTGATGCAATTATAAAGAAAGCACATCAGCGCCACGACTTCCTGAGAAGATTACGGAGATTCGGTATGTCAAAGAGGATTCTCTTGAACTTCTACAGGTGCACAGTAGAAAGCAGACTGATTGGTTGTATCATGGCCTGCTTCGGCAACTTGAACGTCCAGGAGCGGAAAATACTGCAAAAAAGTTGTGACCACTGCCCAGTCCATCACCGGCTCTGACCTCCCCACCATCGAAGAGATTTATCGAAGTCGCTGCCTCAAAAAGGCAGCCAATATCATCAGAGACCCACACCATCCTGGCCAAATGCTCATTTCACCATTGTCATCAGGAAGAAGGTGCAGGAGCCTGAAAACTGTAACGTCCAGGTTCAGGAACAGCTTCTTCCCTTCAGCCACTTCCCTTCAGGCTATTTAACACGATAACAAATAAGCTCTGAACTACAATAGACTATTATTATTATTATTATTATTGCACTATAATTGTTTGTTTATTGAGTGTGTGTGTGTGTGTGTATATGTATATGTATATATACACACTGAACTTTTTTCCTCCCGTTATGTACCATGTTTACATATTCTGTTGTGCTGCAGCAAGTAAGAATTTAATTGTTCTATCTGCGATATATGACAATAAAACACTCTTGACTCTTGACTTGACTCTTGGTTGCAGATCAATTTACTGTTTTTCAGAAAGGTATTGTATCCATTTTCAAAAGAATTACTAGGATTGTTAAATTAAGAAATAAAATTATGGGCTATCGTGGTAAGTAAAATAATTATAATTGAGGAAGGTTTTTTTCATACAGTTATATTGTCAAATCTCTCTTAAAAGAATACACTATTTTCTTGTTAAGTACTTTTCCTTATTTATTATTCCTGTGAATTAGTTGCTGCATTAAATCTGTTTAACAAGAAGAAACTGTTTCCTTGCTTCACCGTTTCTATTCCCAGGACTATCTTGTACCTTTAAAACCACTGCAGTGGTATCCTATCCAAGAGTCAAGTCAAGAGTGTTTTATTCTCATTTGTCCCAAACAGAACAATTAAATTCTCACTTTTCTCCCCCTAACCCTAACATAAAACCTGAATGTCCAAGTCTCTGTTCACATTTTGACCCAGTGGTGATTGTTTTGCTCTGATATTTCCAGCCGTTGCCTAGTTTGTATCTTGGCAACTCGGTCTGGGTGCAGTCGTCATGGTCCAGTCTGACAAGTACATTTGTAGTTTGTTTACAATTCCCCATATTTGGTATCCATCTGTCTGGCCATATAGCTCAACATCCAATTGCATAGTTGATGGTTCCACTCGAATCTTCTGCCTTTGCTAAATTCTATACTCAAATTTGCTTTGCCAATATTCATATTTACAGACATTCAAAATTCACAGCCTTTTCTAGTAAAATTGACTACCTTGCATTGAATTTCTGAATCCGAGTCATTTGTGCGTTCTATGCAAGAAATGACAACAATGAATACTTAATGGTTCTTTCTCTCGTCAACCCCAAACATGAACACTGTAAGAAGCAATGAATGTTACCTAGTGATCAGAAACGTTCATTTAAAAAAAAAGTTGTTCCCTACAGCTTTGGGTTTAACTAACAGTCTTTTGTTCGGAACTTTGTCAAATGCTTACTGAAAGTCAAGGTACATAAGTCCTCCCATAATCCATTTGCGTCGTTCCTTCCTCAAAGAAGTATAAGAAATTGGTACGGCAGGATCTTTTCTTTCTATGCCATTTGACTACTGCTTATCAGGAGTATTGTTGTACAGATTGCTTGATTTTGTTTTTAAAACAACACATAAAACTAATAAGTCTACAATTGTCTGTGACTATATTGTCCTCATTTTGACAAAGGGAACCATGATATCATGTCTACAATCTATTGTTATCACCCCACTTTCCAGTGAACTCTTCAGAGTTGTCGTGTCTAATGTCTCTTCCCTTGCTTGTGGTTTTATTGCCACTTATTCTAGGCAAATTGCCTGGAGGCCTTTTAGTCCATCTTGGACAGAGAGAAGTGCATCTCTGGTAGATTGTTTAATTTCATATTTCAAATTTGACGAACTTTACAAAATATTTGTTACATTTTATTTATTTTAATTGGGTCACATTTTGTTTGTTAATTTTAGTTCTTTTCATCAACTGAGCATTCCAATTTAAAAAAACTGAAATATGGCATCTATTTTTCATCAAACTATCAAAAAAGATTTTTACTGGCATGTTTTTACACTATCTTTCTGTATTCAGTTTTATTACAAACTGCTATCTCCAATCAAAATGAATTGTAACCATTCTGGTGATAAATGTCAAGTGTAATTGTAAACCATGATCAATATATTGTAGTTATTTGGCAATAGTTTGGGCATAGATAAATGCAGACACTGCATGGACTGACGATTATATCTACTAATTTGGCCCATAATTTTAAAAGATTGAAATAAATCTACCATCATTTCTAACAAGAGAAAATTAAGTTGACTATAATTTGTCTAGTGAGCAAACAAATCTTAAGGAGAACTTAAAGTATTTAATGCAAATGTAATATACACATTCAGACTTGAGGTGGGGTGGGGGGGGGGGGGGGGGGGGGGGTAATGAAATGGGGCTTATTTTTCTATGAAGATTGTCTTTCTTGGATATTAATGAGAATTGTTTGTGGGGATAATAGATACACAACATTTAATGAATAAAACTGAATTTCTTATTCACTATGTTTTAAATGCAGTTGATTATTTGTCAACTAAACTTAGCTCATTGCCTTATTAGTTGGAAGTCAGTGATTCGAGCTCCAGCAGTAATCTTTCATTAGCTAAGATCAGACCAAGCAGTGACCTCAACAATAGCACTGGACAATCTCCTTCCCATCATAAGGTCCAAAGAAGTATTTCTGCCAATCAGAAACAACGACGGTACAGTGATCATGGTGAGTGTTCAGAATCATTCCTGATTCATTTTGTCAAAAAATACATATTTCATCTTCTGAATTAACTGCAAATTCCTACTTGTTTCTAAATGTAGCAGCAGAATGTATATTGCATACACGTTGTCCAGAGTGCCTTCCTAAACCTAACAAAATTCATAGTCAATCTATGATAGTGCTGCATGGAATTACTCTCTGGCAAAGGACTGGATTTTGGAATGTTACTAAAGTCTTTTGTTCATCCGTCATGGCAGATGTAATAGATTCAATAATGGACATGACAATCAATTATGAGATACTTAATTAGAAAATCTTTTTTTTAAGCTGGACCCTCAATTCCACCAGTGGTATCTTATGCAAAGAGAAGTCAGACTAGTACAACAGACAGTGACTTGAAGGAAGAAGGTCAATCAAGGAAGTCAAATACCACTGTTGTTGGAGGAAGAGGAATTACTCCTTCTAGCCCTAAATTGGGAAATGCTAACAATCCTAATAAAGCAGAGATTCCAGATCGTAAAAAGAATTCTGCTGTAACTAGTGTAAGTATACTGGATGCCAATTCTAAATATAATATGTATTGTACATTAGATTTGCATTATTGTCTGAAAGGGGTAGCATGTCCAGAACTCAAGATTTTGACATTTTACAGATAAATAGTTTGGATTGAAGTCAATAGTGGGGGAGTGAGGGTTGGAAGGAGGGCAGGAGAGGTTGGATCATACGAGGAAAGGGTCGTTGGAGGGAGGGAGGTAGATAGAGTGAGAGTCGGAGGGAGTTGAGGGTCGGAGGGATTGAGGTCTGATAGTGGGTCAGCGGGAGGGTCGATGATCGCCGCTCCATTCCCTTCACAGATACTGCCTAACCTGCTGAGTTACTCCAGCACATTGTGTTTTCCTACACATATTGTGCACATCCTACCTAAAGCTAGAAGGAGAAATTGCATTGCAGAATGAGCATAGATCAACTCATACGATTCATGAGATGTAGGAGCAGTAAAGCGGATTGAGCTGATTGAGTCTGCTCCACCAATCGATCTATTTTCCCCCTCAACCGCATTCTCCTGCCTTCTCCCCGTAACCTTTGACACCTTCACTAATCAACAACCTATCAATCTCTGCTTTAAAAATATGGAATGGCCTCCACTGCCATCGGTGACAATGGATTCCACAGATTCACCACCCACTTGCTTAGAAAATTCCTCTTCATATTCATTCTAAAGGAGCATCCCTTTATTCTGAGGATATCCTTCTATTCTTTGACTCTCCCTCTACTGGAAGCATTCTCTCCACATCCATTCTGTCTATGTTTCCCAACCATTTTCGTCCAGTTTACCCCTGGCAACTTTAATCGCACATAACAATATTATTTCGCTTATTTATGAACAACTAATGATGAACAGATACTGGTATACCAGAGCCAAACACGGTCAGTCAATGAGAAAAAATATGTGCAAACCCAGAATCAACAAATTTACCCCCTGGGTAGGCAAAATTTACCCCCTGGGTTGGGAACCCTTAGTCTACGTCTTTCATTATTTGGTAGGTTTCATAGAAACATAGAAACAAAAAAAATAGGTGCAAGTGTAGGCCATTCGGCCCTTTGAGCCTGCACCGCCATTCAATATGATCATGGCTGATCATCCAACTCAGTATCCTGTACCTGCCTTCTCTCCATACCCCCTGATCCCTTTAGCCACAAGGGCCACATCTAACTCCCTCTTAAATATAGCAATACAATTGAGAATAAATCAATGCTTATTTGTCTTTTACCAGAATAATACGGTGTCTGGAGGAATGACCCGGCGGAATACATATGTCTGCAGTGAAAGAACAAACATAGATAAGCATTCTGTATTACAGAATGGTAAAGAGAACAGGTAAATTAGTCAAATTTGTTTTATAATGATGCTGAATTTGCTTTTGGAACAATTTATTAAACTAATATTCCAAATGAATCAGTTGGAATGATAGAAGATAAATTTTAAAATTGTACATGCCACATATCTAATATTCCTCTGTTTACTTGCATTAGGACTTTCCATGTGCTGAAATATATTTTAATGCCTAAAAATTACATAATACTGAAATAAATTTTCTGCTGCTTTGCAGTTTTTAAATTGCTTTTCTCTTTCTGTCTTCACTTGTATTTTAATTTTAAAAGTTAAAAAGCAAACTTCTTTAAACAGCATGGTGTTTACTTTCTTTTAATTTGCACTTGTTCGACATTGTGCTCCACATTGTACTTCTGTCTGCTTCTGCCTCTATCTCAACCACACCATCGCAGCCTGACAGAAATGTCTGCTTGTACAACTAGTTCTGCGTCTGCATATGTATCTGCTCCTGCATCTACATCCGCTTCTGCTACACCTTCCACTTCTACCCGATTGCGACATCAGAAGTCAATGTCCATATCAGGCTCAGGGTATGCTTCCAAGATGATGCCTGCAATAGACAATGAAGCAGATAACTTCAGCCCGAAGTAAGCAAAGGAAGCTACTTCATTAAGTTTACCTGCTGATGTTTTTATGTATTCTAATTCTGTTTAACTTTCTTTGTTTTGGAATTTGTAAATGATTGCATTGACTTATATGCAGCCTAACTTTGGTGCCACAATTCTGAAGAATTTAACTCATGGGCCCATTTAATTGCAGTCCTGAGTTGGCACATGCATATTTTATGTAGAATATACACTGCCCTCCATAGTATTTGGGACAAAGACCCATAATTTATTTATTGGACAGGTTGGGTAAGTGGGCAGATGCTTGGCAGTTTAATGTGGATAAATGTGGGGTTATCCACTTTGGTGTCAAAAACAGGAAGGCAGATTATTATCTGAATAGTGTCAAGTTGGGAAAAGGGGAAGTACAATGGGATCTGGGGGTCCTTGTTCATCAGTCACTGAAAGTAAGCATGCAGGTACATACAGCAAGCAGTGAAGAAAGCGAATGGCATGTTGGCCTTCATAACAAGAGGAGTTGTGTATAGGAGCAAAGAGGTCGTTCTACAGTTGCACAGGGCCCCAGTGAGACCACACCTGGAGTATTGTGTGCAGTTTTGGTCTCCAAATTTGAGGAAGGGCATTCTTGCTATTGAGGGAGTGCAGTGTAGGTTCACAAGGTTAATTCCCGGGATGGCGGGACTGTCATATGCTGAGAGAATGGAGGGGCTGGGCTTGTATACTCTGGAATTCAGAAGGATGAGAGGGTATCGTATTGAAACATATAAGATTATTAAAGGTTTGGACATGCTAGAGGCAGGAATCACGTTCCCGATGTTGGGGAAGTCCAGAACCAGGGGCCACAGTTTAAGAATAAGGGGTAAGCCATTTAGAACGGAGATGAGGAAACACTTTTTCACACAGGGAGTTGTGAGTCTGTGGAATTCTCTGCCTCGGTGGGCAGTGGAGGCCGGTTCTCTGGATTATTTCAAGAGAGAGCTAGATAGGGCTCTTAAATATAGCGGAATCAGGGGATATGTGTTGTACTTCCGGTGGCGCTGGTGCCAGCAGCCTCCACCTACAGCCCGGTATCTTTTTGTTTTTTTGTTTATTTAGTTATGTAAAAGTGTGTTTTTTTGTGTTTTTTTTGTGTTTTGATGTGGGGGAAGAGGGTACGGTGCGGGGGATACCGTCCTTCAGCCGCTTCCTGGTGAAGAAGCGACTATTATTCGAGTCGCGCCCCCGCCCCCCCCCCCCCCAGCGGCCTACCTACTGGATTGGCGTGGACTTTCCTGCCAGGACCGACCAGAGCTCCAGCAGCGGCGGGACAGCGCTGATACATCGCGGGGCTGGCGATGCCTTACCGGGGATCGCCGTCTGGAGCCCGGAGTGCTGGACCTGTGGCACCGACATCATGGAGCTGCTGTTTGCGGAGCTCCCAACGCGGGCGGCGCTGATGGACAGCGCGGGGTCCTGCGACTCTGCCCGGCTCGGCCTGCGGACTCGGGAGCTGCGGACACGGGAGCTGCGGACTCCGGCTGTGGGAGGCGGCTGATCGGGAGGTCCGGGCCGCTGAGGAGGAGGATGTTCACCGTCGGGGTTCGGCGTCGGCGTTCCACCAGCCCGGCGTGAGGGCCTGAACATCGGGCCACCCAGGGCGGCGACTGCGGGTGCTAGGAAGGCCTCGACCACGAGTGAACATCTGGGAAGAACGGAGTGGAGGCTGGCTGGACTATGGTGCCTTCCTCACCTTGGTGCCACTGTGTTATGTTGTGTCGTGGACTTTCAGTGTTTGTGCTTTTTGTTTTTTTAAATTCTATTTTATTTTTAATATGTTTTATTATTTATTATTATTTATTTATTTTTATTTTTATGATACTGCCTGTAAGGGAAATTCATTTCGTTGTCTCTAACTGAGACAATGACAATAAATTTGAATACAATACAATACAATACAATACAATATGGGGAGAAGGCAGGAACGGGGTACTGATTGAGGATGATCAGCCATGATCACATTGAATGGCGGTGCTGGCTTGAAGGGCCAAATGACCTACTCCTGCACCTATTGTCTATTTGCCTCTGTACTCCACAGTTTGAGATTTGTAATATAAAAAAATCACGTGGTTAAAGTGCACATTGTCAGATTTTATTAAAGCATATTTTTATACATTTTGGTTTCACCATTTAGAAATGACAATAGTGTTTATACATAGTCCCTCCATTTCAGGGCACCATAGTGTTTGCGATACAGGCGTCTGTAAGTGCTCAGGTGTGTTTAATTGCCTCCTTAATGCAGGTATCAGAGAGCTCTCAGCACCTAGTCTTTCCTCCAGTCTTTCCATCACCTTTGGAAACTTTTATTGCTGTTTATCAACATGAGGACCAAAGTTGTGCCAATGAAAGTCAAAGAAGCCATTATGAGACTGAGAAACAAGAATAAAACTGTTAGAGACATCAGCCAAACCATAGGCTTACCAAAATCAACTGTTTGGAACATCATTAAGAAGAAAGAGAGCACTGGTGAGCTTACTAATCGCAAAGGGACTGGCAGGCCAAGGAAGACCTCCACAGCTGCTGACAGAAGAATTCTCTCTATAATAAAGAAAAAATCCCCAAACACCTGTCCGACAGATCAGAAACACTTTTCTGGAGTCAGGTGTGGATTTGTCAATGACCACTATCCGCAGTAGACTTCATGAACAGAAGCTACACTGTAAGATGCAAACCACTGGTTAGCCGCAAAAATTGCCAGGTTTACAGTTTGCCAAGAAGTACTTAAAAGAGCAACCACAGTTCTGGAAAAATGTCTTGTGGACAGATCAGATGAAGATTAACTTATATCAGAGTGATGGCAAGAGCAAAGTATGGAGGAGAGAAGGAACTGCCCAATATCCAAAGCATACCACCTCATCTGTGAAACACAGTGGTGGGGGTGTTATGGTCTGGGCATGGATGGCTACTGAAGGTACTGGCTCACTTCCTTCGCTCCATAGATGCTGCTGCACCCGCTGAGTTTTCCCAGCAATTTTGTGTACCTTCGATATTCCAGCATCTGCAGTTCCCTTTTGAACACGGCTTCATTGATGATACAACTGCTGATGGTAGTAGCATAATGAATTCTGAAGTGTATAGACACATCCTTTCTGCTCAAGTTCAAACAAATGCCTCAAAACTCATTGGCCAGCGGTTCATTCTACAGCAAGACAATAATCCCAAACATGAAGCAACAAAGGAGTTTTTCAAAGCTAAAAAATCATCAATTCTTGAGTGGCCAAGTCAATCACCCGATCTGAACCCAATTGAGCATGCCTTTTATATGCTGAAGAGAAAACTGAAGGTGACTAGTCCCCAAAACAAGCATAAGCTAAAGATGGCTGCAATACAGACCTGGCCGAGAATCACCAGAGAAGACACCCAGCAACTGGTGATGTCCATGAATCGCAGACTTCAAGTAGTCATTGCAGGCAAAGGATATGCAACAAAATACTAAACATGACTACTTTCATTTACATGACATTGCTGTGTCCCAAACATTATGGTGCCCTGAAATGTGGGGACTATGTATAAATACTGCTGTAATTTCCACATGGTGAAACTAAAATGTATAAAAATGGCCTTTATTAAAATCTGTCAATATGCTCTTTAACTACGTAATTTTTTCAAATTGTGGAGTACAAAGGCAAATAAATAAATGACGGGACTTTGTCCCAAACATTATGGAGGGCACTGTATAACATTCTTCAGTATAACATCAAAAGGCTGAATTAATGTTCTGAAAGTAACAGATCAGAAGTTCTGATTATTTGTATTTGAGCTGTAATTGTAAATACTACATGTCCACTCTTCAAGGTGGTTTTCTTAGCCCTTAAACTAAGGGGACCAGCTGTTTTATTTTCAGTTGGGTGTGCTTCACACACGCTTTCATAAGTAATTTTTCTCTGGCTTCATTTCAAATATAATTCTGGTTATCTCAAAGGGATTTTGATGAACCCAAATGAAATTGGGTTCATCAAATTGGTTTTGATGAACATCAATTGGTTTTATTTTCAGTTGGGTGTGCTTCACACACGCTTTCATAAGTAATTTTTCTCTGGCTTCATTTCAAATATAATTCTGGTTATCTCAAAGGGATTTTGATGAACCCAAATGAAATTGCCTGTGACTAGGTTTTGCAGTGCAACTTTTGTCAATTAAATGATATTTTTTTTTAAATGTTTAATGATTATATAATGCTTATATACCTGAATTGTGCATTCTTGTACAATTACAAGTCTAAAATTTTCACTTTTATCATTTAAGTGTTATGACTTTTAATAATTTTGACATACCAATTATTGCTAACTTATAAAGTTCTAAATACTAGATGGCTTTGTTATTTTAGGAGTTTTTTGTTGATTTGAGAAATAGTGGAATATTAATATTGAATTATAATTATAGAGCATGTAATTTTCTCTGTAATGATGTTGCTGTTTTTAAAAAGCAAGTTTTCTTGTAGCACTGCTCCAGGGCAAAGAACTCCTGTGACTTCCACCCACAGTATCAGCAGCGCCACTACTCCTGATCGAATGCGTTTCCCCAGAGGGACTGCAAGTCGTAGCACTTTCCACGGTGGCCAGCTCAGAGAGCGGCGAAATGCCACCTACAATGGACCGCCAGCATCCCCAACGCTCTCTCACGATGCCACTCCTTTGTCACAGACACGGAGCAGAGGCTCAACAAATCTCTTTAGTAAATTGACCTCAAAGCTCACAAGAAGGTAGGAAACATTTAGAATATCGATTTAAAAAATATATATGCATTATACATCAATTCATTCCAATTTATAGTATTTAATCTTAATAAATTGACATTGAACTTTCCACAAACATGAGTCTGTTGCTATACAGTGGTGCATAAGATTGTCATTAATGTTAAAGTAGCTTTGCCTAAAGTGTGAGGATTATGGTTCCTTGGAAGCTGTTGCTTTGATGTAACTTCAACAAAAATAATAGAGGCCAGGAGCACACCATATGAACCCTCAACACCATGTTAGCGTTAAATAATTTATTGTGCAGTAAAGCTTCTTGCAGCGTTGTGATAATCTCAGGTTTCAAGTGTAGATACTGTTTTTGTGTAGGTGAAATCATCAGCCAGTTTGCACAATCATGTCCCTTAAAACATGAGAAAACGACCCGCTTAATCTGTTTTTGGTGGAGTTAATTGGACTAAATTCTAGAAGAACTGTCCTGGACTTTAGTTAATACTATGGGTTCTTTAACATTCTCTTGCGGGATTTAATCGTTTCTGCCAAGAGGCGAGTAATTAAGATTACATGCTCACGTTTCCTGACTGGGCTACAATCTTCAGAATCAATGTGGGGTTGACAGCAATTGACTAAAATTGTATTGTGCCAGTTGTTCAATAATGCAGAAAGGTTTGAAATTACTTTTTTTGCATTAATAAAGAAAATGATCTGCATTTTTTTCACAACCTCAGAACATTCCACAATTTTTCTAAGATATTGTTGTATTAAATTATTATAGTGGTACAGTTATTTTACAATACAAGTGTACACATTAAGCATTACAATGTATTGGACAAAATATTGTTCAAATTCCGAGTAGGGTGATATACAAACAGTTTACAATTACTATTTAGATTTGTAGAAGTCCAAATTCAAATTGAGAACTTCTGAATTCATTTTTTAATTATTTCTTCTTGCAACATTGCAACTCTATTTTGAACATTTTTTATCATTTGGTTCCATATTGCATTATTATACGATTTCCCTGACACAAAACTTAACTATGAAGCAGCAAAGAAGTTTGGAAAATTCTTCTTGAATCTCATTGAAAGGTTCTTCATGATTCAACATCAGAAAAGCTATAAACTAGGTTTTGTTTCCTCCATTGCAGAAGATAGGGAAAACAAAATAATTTTGTGGAAAAGAAGTATACTGGAGGTTATCTTAAACAATTCCTGTCTCAAATGTGCTATGCTAATGATGCTTTAAACTTTTTTTTAACCTGAAATTATATGTAAAGTAATTGCAAAAGTATTTGTTTGGTGCACATAATGAGCATAATCTTCTTGTGAGGAAATTGTAATTAATGGACATGAATCTGCTCCATCATTGCTAAAATTGAACTCTGTAGCTATAACATTATGAACATTTTCAAAGTTAAACATAAGGAGAAATCCATCTTTGGTCATAATATAGTATAGTAGTGGTTTTGTGTTTTTGAACCTACGTTTTTGAAATTCAATCACATTGAAATCAACAGAGCTAAATTTCACAATTGATATACAATGTGAAGCCACCACTACATTGAGTGTTTACCACAATCGACTGAAGCTAAATATCTACCCAATTGGACCCTTTACCAAGTACAGGTATCCAGTCAGAATGTACCACAAGCTTGAACTAAGTTATTCATGTGAAAAAAACAGAATAAATTCATTTTAACAATCAAGATTGAGCTATTCCTGACTGGTCTGTTGGAACAGTCATACTTTCTACATAGCTTGAATCTAGATAGCAGTTGTGGCTAGGTTATTCACACCTAATTATCTCATGGCATCTTTCTCATTACTATTGTTTGATTTAGGCATAAAACATGCAATTTTTGTATTACATACATTTGAATTTTATTTACATTTTTGCTTTCTCATTTTTTTTTAAATTTAGAAACATGTCTTTCAGATTTTCCAAAAGGTAGGATTTAAAATGTGATGGCTTAATCTGCAATGTTAGCAGAAACCTGATTTCACAGCCTTGATAACTCAATGACTTGCTGCTTACATGAGAAAAAAGTAATGGTTATGAAAGCACTATAAATTGTATACTATTAGACCATTAATGATGGGGAGCATTTTAAAAATAGCTGCAGCTGAGCATGCTAACCACCTGCTATTGTATTAGATTCATTTTTAACTGAAAATGTGATGGGATTATATTGCTCTTCTATTAATGCACCCAGCATGAGTGGTTTCACATTTTTTAATTGAATAATTAGCACTGTAAATCTGGTCTTCGGAAATAACATTTTTAATACATTATGGGCTGAGGAAGCAGATTCTGTGATTGCAGTTCCAAAGTCTGCTGTAAAAAGTATGATTTAGAATCAAGGTGCAGGGAAAATGGATTTCTGTGGTAACTGGTGTAATTTTGAGTACCATTTATGCATTTTAGAACAGATGATTTGCCATACCTCATGGAAAAGTCTTGTTTAAAAAGAAATGCTAGAAAGACACAGTGGGTCAGTCAGCATCTGCAGAGAGGAATCATAGTTGATGTTTCAATTTGATGACCAGAAAATGTCAGAAAGGAAACATTTTAAGTTGCAGCAGAGCAGTGAAGCAAACAAATGAACTCTCTGATTTAGATTATCAGCATATGTGAGAAGCTTTGTACATCTAATGAAATGATTTTCCCCTTCCATGATATTATTTATTTGGGTATGATTCCGCTTAGCTTAATTGTGTATGTTTCTTCAAGGGGAATATTTACTCTTTAGGTAGACAAAAATGCTGGAGAAACTCAGCAGGTGAGGCAGGATCTATGGAGCGAAGGAAATAGGAAACGTCGCCTATTTCCTTTGCTCCATACATGCTGCCTCACCCGCTTAGTTTCTCTAGCATTTTTGTCTACCTTCGATTTTCCAGCATCTGCTGTTCCTTCTTAAACAGATTTACTGTGTTGTCTTTATAATATATCATGATACTGTAGTGCTTAATTTACTGTAATGATGTTGTGCAGTACATTATGTGTAATGCAGTACATTAGCTAATAACTAAAATATGTCTCACCCTGATGAGATCTATCCCAGGTTATTATTGAGAGAGGTAAGAGAGGAGATTGCAGGAGCATTGACCAAGAACTTTGTATCTTTGTAACTTTGCTTACCCCAATCTTTGCCGTTCATAATTTTATATACTTCTATGATGTCTCCCCTCAGCCTTCTGTGTTTATCCAACCTCTCCTTGTAGCTGATACCCTTAAATCCAGGCAAATTTCTGACAAAATTCTGTGTTTGCTCCGGATGCTCAGCATTCCTCGCATATCCCAAAGATGTGCATGTCTGTTGATTAATTGGCTTCCGTAAATTACCCCTAGTGTGTAGGGTGGATGCGAAAATGAGACAATAGGACTAATGTGAACGGGTGATCGACGCTTGATGTGGACTTGATGGGCCAAAGCTCCTGTTTCCATGCTGTGTCTTTCAAACAAAAGAGAAAATAAAGTAACAACATTTATCTACTCTTCAGTCCTCTGAGACCTTGCCTGTGACAAGAGATCATGCAAAGATTTTCATTAAAGCCCCTGCAATCTCCCCTCGCATCTCTTAATGATTTGGGATGGATCTGATCAGGTTTTGGGGATTTAACAGAATGTTGCCTGGATTTGAGGGTATTAGCTAGAAGGAGAGTTTGGACAAACTTGGATTGTTTCTCTGGAGTCGGAGGCTGAGGGGAGATCTGACAGTAGGTAAAATTATGATAGCCAATTGGATTGTAAACTGGATTAAAATAAAGTCAGTGTCATGGATTGGTGAAGGCTTAAGGGAATGAACCTCAGATGTTAAAAAAAAATTAAGAGTTCTACTCTGGGTCTACTGAATCATAGCATTTGTAAATGATATTGAAGAAGATTGTACGTTTAATATTTCAGAAACTGGTACCTGTTGTCACATGATTTGGTCGAGTGATCGCCTGAGATAAGCTGAAGAGTGAAATTTATCTTGCATTTGTATAACAATCTAGGGAAGAAACATAAAACATTGTTTGGTGTCTTCTACTGACAGGTGTAAATTGAACAATGGGTTTATGTGTGATTTACTGACCATCTATTGAATATATTTAGTCAATATGAAGTTATTATCAAATTGATAAATCAGAGGATTCATTTTCAGGAAATTCACAACTAATTCACAATTAATTTTACACTACAAACACGTAGGCAAACAGAAACCACATCATGTTCTTACCAGCAGAATGACATGTAGGCAGTTAGAATATTTTCTTGTTGGTGTTTAAGAAATAAATGTTGTTCTAACTTCTGCCACTTATGCCTTACCACTCTGGCCAACTAACATACTGCGATTCATTGAATAACTCCACCTTTCAGTTTCTTTGCATCGAAAAGGTGGTACATTTGTCATTGCAGCATTATCTTGTTCCAGTACCAAAGAATTAGCTTGATGATGTGCATCCTATAGTAAAGTTGGAATAACTCAGACATGAGTGTTGCATACTCACTATTAAGTTCCATAATAAAGTAAAAGATAGACACAAAAAGTTGGAGTAATTCAGCAGGACAGGCAGCAACTCTGGGAAGAAGGAATGGTGACGTTTCGGGTTGAGACCTATTGACCCGAAACATCACCCATTCCTTCTCTCCGGAAACGCTGAGGTACTCCAGCTATTTGTGTCTATCTTCAGTTTAAAACAGCATCTGCAGTTCCTTCCTATCCCTAATAAAATATTTTGACTTTACTGATGCTCCCACTGGGAATTTGTGGGAAACACGAGGAGGATTCACTAGCTTGTATACAAAATGAGATGAAAAGTTGGTATTGGTTAATATTTTTCCGGAACTGTCAAAGATTGAAATCTTAAACAATTCTGAAATACTAATAAACTTTTTTTTAATGTTAAAACAAAATGTAGACATTTTCAAACGCTTCCAAAAACTTAAAATTAACACATCCCTGGTATTTTTAAGAATCCTTGAACATTTTAAGAATGGTCTTCAACTTTAAATCATTTTTAAATAGAGCCGGGATGTTTAGGCACTAAAAAACGATGAAATAGGCAGGCAAATAGGCATAATAAAATTACAGAAAAGGCATTTATTGACAAAAATGTTATAAAAGGCATGTATTTCCACCACCAAGATATGGTTAAAAATTATAATATAAAGGTATACTACATTAATATAAAGGTACTAGACTAAGTGGGACCCGTTGGATCCCAGTCACATGGGAGGCCTGGTCCCCCAACGCAACCCATTCCCCAACGCAATATTCCACCACTCACCCGTTCCCCCAATGCAATATTCCACCACTCACCCATAGCCAGCAACTGCACAGGTGCGACTGGGAGGGAGGGTTGTGTGGGCAGGGTGGGGGGGAGGGGTACGTGGGCGGGGGGAGGGGTACGTGGGCGGTGGGAGGGTTGTGGCAGGGAGGGGTGTGGAGGCAGGGGGGTGCTGTGGGGGCGGGGGCGTTGTGGGCGAAGGGGTGTGTGGGGGAGGGGTGTGGGCTGGGGGGATGTGGGGGTAGGGGTATGTGTGGAGGGGGTGTGTGGGAGGGGGTGTGAGCGGGGGAGAGGGGTGTGGGAGGGGGGAGAGGGGTGGGGGTATGGGTGGGGGGGGGAGAGCTCGGAGAAAAAACGGGAAAAGCCATGGGGAAGAGGAGGGTATCCCGGCCCGTTTTTGAGCTGCAATTAACTGTGCCAGTCGGGGTGACCGTGAGGCACAGCTACCTAAATTTACAGTCCAAAAAAAAGATAGAAACTAAGGTAAATTCAAGAGGGAGCTGAAGGTGCAAAAACAGCGGAAGTGCTTGGCGGACATTTGCCGTGGAGATTTAAAGATCGAAAATATCGGGAATTATCGCGTTTGCTCGCTGCATTTCATCAAAAGTAAGGCATTATTGACTTTTTATCTTTATTCATTTGTTATATGAAAAGTTTTAAAAGTGAAAAATCCGTCAGTAAAATTGCAAAATCGCCCATGGTTCTCAGGTGGGTTTTAACATGCAAAATGAAAACGCTTCTGAAGCGCCATTTATCATTTAAATAATCGTAAACTATCAATGCGTTTTGAAATAAATTTTACTCAGATGCAAGCTAAGGAATGGGATAATTGCCAGCTGTTAGTTGGACAAAATTAGGACATTTATTATTTGCCAAAATATATTTCTCAATGTTTCTTGTTTAAAGCCTGCACAATCAGTAAAATTTATTTCAAAACGCATTGATAGTTGTGTCTATCTTTTACTTTATTATGGAACTTTTCATATAACAAATGATGCCGAATGAACGCAGGGGTCTGAACCAATCGCTGACCATTGTAGATGACTGATAAGGTGTCGGACCATTCCTGTCCCCGGAGACATCATGTCTGTTCGGCGACGTTTCGATGGCATATCCATTAGGCGTCGTGTCCATTCGGCTTTGTGTCCGTTCAGTTTTCGGCGCCGCATGCTTTCGGCTTCTTGGCTCTTTGACGTGATGTCCGTTCGGGATTTGGCTTCGACTTCGTGGCTTTGGCTTCTCATCCTACAGCGTCCCATCCAGGTAAAACGGCCAAAAAAGGCTGATTTAGGCACTCGATCGTGAAAAGGGCATTATCTTCGTGAAATCATCAAAAAAGGCATGAAAAGGCACCTATGGCAAAATCCTGGCTCTATTTTTAAATATCATCTCTTAACCCGAGTCATTCATAATAATAATAATAATAATACACTTTATTGTCATTGTAAAATCATACAACGAAATTTCAGGCGTACTGCCTGAGCGGAGCTCCAACGTAACAAATAAATAATGACGACAATGGAAACAACAACAAATTCAGAACAATTGTCCTGCATTGAGATCAATGGCATCACTTGTCCTTCTGCAGAATGTTTTGGCAAGTTTATATCGTAAGTGTTGAGTAATCAGCCCAAGGTCCTGCTTCCTCGCTGAATTGCTTGATGGCTGCAGTATCATACTGTGTTCTGATAGCTTGTCTGTTAATCATTCACATCAACTTCAGGATTTCCATGTTCATGGAAATCACAAAACTTGTCATTTTGCAAGAGTATGATGTCAAATACCGAAAGATTTTACCTTATCACGAAACAAAGCTTGGGCCATCAGCTTGAAGGAAATTGTTTACAGGCCCTCCCCAGTTATGGCAGTGTTCGATTCCTGAGAACTGTTCTCAAACCCAACTGTTCATAAGTTGGAAATGCGGCAACGATCTGATTACCCACATGGCAGAAGATGTCTGTGGCTCCACAGCAGCTAGCAGATCCATCCCATTGAGCCTACCAAGTGCTCGTTCAAAATTTCAGACTGTTCATAAACTGGAGTGGATCTATGTACAAAGACTTTTACAAGTGCGGTTGTATATCAATTTAGTTATTGTAGAAACTGTCCTCCAGTACTAACGGGGAAGTTCTGATACCTTCATTTAACAATTAAATTAATATCTCTATATGAATCTTGTTTCCATATTTTTTGTTGTTGAGTATGTCCATTAAAATTCTTTGAATTTATCTATTTTTCATCCATTCTTCCTCCAATGTAATCAGTATTAGCATTTTAAATTATCCAGATTGGAGAAGGAATTTACAGACCAGTCAGAGATACATTTCAGAACTTTTATTTCAGAAATTATAATGGAATAAATGTGCTTACTAACCTTTTGCTCTAAGGTTTGAATGTATTTGTAAACCAGTTAATTACTGCAAACCATTTCATTATCACTGACCAAAGGGAATGCTGGATGGAAAGTTGTTAACTATCTTGTAAACCTATTATTTTTACAACTAATAGGCATGTAAGTGTTATCTTTTGTTTCTTAAATAAAGAAGAGCTGTTAATTGAAATCTTACTCATGATACTCAAATTATGTTTGTTCCAAACGCCAATCATAGCCTTCAAATTTTCGACGATTTTACACTAACAATATCCTAAGATTAAGTAATATAATTTTTGGAATCAGGAATCATCTTTATAAAGTGCAAGTTTTCATAAATATATTTTTTTTTTCAAAACCTGCAACTTTTGTAATGATCTTATTAACAAGAAGCAGGACAATTAAGGGCACAAGTCAAGAGTGTTTATTTCATATTTCCATATTATGCATATGGGACAGAATAATCAATTGCATGTTTATTTCTGCTATTCAAAACAAATTTCCCAATATGACTGATATAGCAGCACAATACAATTCATGATATAACTCCTCTCTCAGAATAGTTGATACATAGTTAAATTGGTTTTGCTTAATGCTCATCTTAGTTTCAGTTTTAGAGCAAGGAAACAGGCCCTTCAGCACTGTCTATGCTGACTTTGATCACCTGTTCACACTAGTTCTATGCTATCTCACTGCCTACTCGGGGCAATTTACAGAGGCCAATTAACCTACAAACCTGCATGTCTTTGGGATGTAGGAGGAGTCCCACGCGGTCACAGGGAGAATGTGCAAACTCCTCACAGACAGTGCCTGAGGACAGGATCAATCCCAGGTCTCTGGTGTTATGAGGCAGCAGCTCTGTGACACTGCGTTTTAAAAACTGACGGTATCGAAAAATAGGTGCAGGAGTAGCCCATTCGGCCCTTTGAGCCAGCACCGCCATTCAATATGATCATGGCTGATCATCTAAAATCAGTACCCCGCTCCTGCCTTTTCCCAATATCCCTTGATTTCTTTAGCTCCAAGAGCTAAATCTAACTTTTGAAAATATTTAGTGAAATGGCCTCCACTGCCTTCTATGGCAGAGAATTCCACAGATTCACAATAGATTCAGAATGGCTGGCAGTGACTCGTGGGGATACCGCAAGGCTCGGTGCTGGGACCGCAGCTATTTACAATATATATTGATGATTTAGGTGAAGGGGTTAAAAGTAAAATTTGCAGATGACACAAAGCTGGGTGACAATGTGAACTGTGAGGAGGATGCTATAAGGATGCAGGGTGACTTGGACAGGTTGGGTGAAGTGGGCAGATGCATGGCAGATGCAGTTAATGTGGATAAATGTGAGGTTATCCACTTTGGCGGCAAAAACAGGAAGGCAGATTATTATCTAAATGGTGTCAATTTGGGAAATGGGGAAGTACATTGGGATCTGGGGGTCCTTGTTCATCAGTCACTGAAAGTAAGCACGCAGGTACATACAGCAAGCAGTGAAGAAAGCGAATGGCATGTTGGCCTTCATAACAAGAGGAGTTGAGTATAGGAGCAAAGAGGTCCTTCTGCAGTTGTACAGGGCCCTAGTGAGATCTCACCAGGAGTATTGTGTGCAGTTTTGGTCTCCAAATTTGAGGAAGGACATTCCAGCTATTGAGGAAGTGCAGCGTAGGTTTACAAGGTTAATTCCTGGGATGGCGGCACTGTCATATGTTGATAGAATGGAGCGGCTGGGCTGGTATACTCTGGAGTTTAGAAGGATGGGAGGGAATCTTATTGAAATATATAAGATTATTAAGGGTTTGGACACGCTAGAGGCAGGAAACATGTTCCCGATGTTGGGGGTCCAGAACCAGGGGCCACAGTTTAAGATTAAGGGGTAAGCCATTTAGAACATAGATGAGGAAATACTTTTTCACACAGAGAGTTGTGAGTGTGGAATTCTTTGCCTCAGAGGGCAGTGGAGGGCGGTTCTCTGGATACTTTCAAGAGAGAGTTAGATAGAGCTCTTATAGATAGCGGAGTCAAGGGATATGGGGAGAAGGCAGGAACAGGGTACTGATTGTGGATGATCAGCCATGATCACATTTAATGGCGGTTCTGGCTCGAAGGGCCAAATGGCCTACTCCTACACCTATTGTCTATTGTTTATTGTCTCTGGGTAAAAAAGTTTTTCCTCATCTCAGTCCTAATTATACTGCATCTGCCATGCATCTGCCCACTCACCCAACCTATCCAAGTCACCCTGCAGCCTCATGGCATCCTCCTTGCAGCTCACACTGCCATCCAGCTTTGTGTCATCCGCAAACGTGGAGATGTTACCTTTAATTCCCTCGCCTAAATCGTTAATATATATTGTAAATAACAGGGGTCCCAGCACCGAGCCTTGCGGCACCCCCCACTAGTCACAGCTCATAGTAGAGCAGTGAGAAACTGAAATACTGGCTTCATGCTATATCTGAACATGCTACACTCAGTAATGCTTGAAAAAAACTGTCCAAAAGGAGACGAAAAAATTATTGCCAGGATTACCATCCTGCATTTTGAACAGCTTTCAAAACACTTCCTTCCCACTTATCCACTCACTACTCATGTGGAATGAATTGTAATTTATAGCTTGTGAAATACTGACCATCTATATCTGCAGTTTTAACAAATCACTTTACAGATTATTTAATTAATTAAGCTTACACTGAAATAATTCAAAGTTCAGTTGTAGTACCAAGGACCCCCAATCCTCCCAAAATAATAATTTTAATTTATATCAGTTCAAAAAAATAGGTGAGCAGTAATAATACACCTTTGTGGGGAAACAGCTTTTGAAAATTAATAATCCAGACAGTGTTCAAAACGTCAAAGGCAGTTTGAGATTTTTCATTGTATTTTCATTTATGACATTGTGTGTTGTACCAAGGCCAGCATTTATTGCCCAGCCTTAGTTACCCTCAGGAAGCGGTGATTCTCTGCTCTGAACTTCTGCAATCCGTCTGGCAAAGCATCTCCAAGGACAATTTGTTTAATGTGTTTCAGAATTTAGATCCAGATTTCCAAGTCATGTGTCATATGACGGAAACATATTTCCAAGTCAGGATTGTGTGTTATTTAGAGGTGAACCTGTGGATAGTTGTTTTCCCATGAGCCTGATATCGTTCGTGGTGGAAGTTGTGGGTATGGAAGGTGCTATCAGAGTAGCCTAGATAGGTAACTGTAATGGATGTTTGCAGTAGTATACAGTGCAGCATTGCACATTGTGTGCTGGTGATAGAGGAAATGAATGGTTTGTGCCAAGCTTCTTGAATATTGTAGGAATTGCAGTCAATCGAGCAAGTATTTCATCACACTCCTATCTTGTGCCTTGTAGATGCTGGAAAGATGGTGAGTCACAAGTAGTGTGACATAGGCTTAACCAAAGCTCATGAATGTCACCTTAGGGGAAATGCTCTCTTGATGTCATGAACACCCAGTTCCAGCTTTTGAATTCAGTTCCTTCGTCCATATTTGCACTAAGGTTATGATCATGTCTGGAGCTGAGGGCCTTGTTTAGGTTTCACTGGGACTAATACTAAGCATTGGTATAAGTGAGGAAGTTCCACTTGATAGCACTTTTGAAGATACCTTTCATTACTTTGCTGCTGATTGATGGTCAGGTTATTAATTAGATAGGTTGGATTTGTCCTGCTCTTGGTTAACAAACATACCCAGGCAAATTTCCAAATATAAATCACTCATAACCATGTCTCTGCAGTATTGCAGCAAATTGTGTTGATGAAGGTCCATTGACATGAACATTTATTGATTGTCTTCCCCCACTTAGTTACAATGGTACAGAATTGAGATGTCCCGGGTTCAATAGCTGCGATTGATGAGCTTGAAATAACCATGGGTTTTTACAGAGAATTGTTGGACAAGTGTCAATGGAAGTGATTGCTTGTCAATTTTGAAAGCAACTATTTTAAGTGACTTTCTGGTTAGCTTGCGTTCTCATAAGAAGCAATGGATTCTGATTATTGCCGAGAGGTTATATCTAAACCATTTTTTTGTTAGACTGGTTCATGTTTGAATTAATATTTATGGGCGTTAATTTGTATGTATGTAAGTGGTGTCTAAAATTTCATGTCAAACATTTGTAGCTCAGGATAGCCTGTAAGTTTGCAGATGACACAAATTGCCGGTAGAGTAAACGGTGAAGAAGATTGTCTAAGTTTACCATAGGATATAGTTGAACTTGGAAAGTGGACATTAGAATGGCAGATGAAATTTAACTCAAACAAGTGGAAAATTTAACTTAACAAGTGGAAAATTATGCAACTTGGGATGTTAAACCAGGGCAGGACATACACACTGAATGGCAGGGTGCTTGGGAATGGTGTTGAACAGAGACCTTGGGGTACAAGTATATAGTTCCATGAAAGTTACAAGCAGGTAGACAGAGAGATGAAGGTGGTGTATGGCATACATGCATTTACTGTTGTACCAGTTGTTAGTCAAGCTGCACCTGGATCATTGTGTGGCGCTTTGGTGGCCAAACTACTGGAAATATTTGATTAAACCACTGTGGGTTCACAAGGCTGTGACCAGATTGGAAAGCTTGAGTTATAATGGGAGATTGGATAGATTAGGTCTGTTTTCCTAGAGCGAAGGAGGTTGAGAGATGACATGCTAGAGATACATAAAATTGGGTGAGGCGTTGGTAGGGTAAATTGCCAGAGTCTGTTTTCCATAATAGTCGTGTCTAAAATGAGAAGGATTTATCCGCCTGAACAATATTTGTGAACCTCGGAAAGCTTGATTTAACAATTCAACTGTTTAGTGGTCGTCATTTTCATTAATTTGATTTTTTTTTGTCTGTCCAGTCCTCTGGAATACTAGTCATATAATTAAACAACTACATATCACCACATCCTTTAATTCAGTGCTTAATTAAAATTCTAGTGTCAGTGAAAGTTGCCAGGATGTTATCAATGGCTAACGACTACATCATCACCACATCCTTTAATTCTGTGCTTTACTAAATTTCTAGTATCAATGAAAGTAGTCAGAAAGTTATCAAAGGCTAACTGATTCATTAAAGTGCCTTCGGGAATTGTTTATTCTGTCCTCCTCTGTACTTCAATCTAGTTACCTGCTGAAGAAGCATTGCAATTGACTTAATTATATCAATCTGTTGAGAAGGTTGACCATTCATCTGCACAGCAAAAGTTGGACAAATGCTAACCTTGTCAGTGACACCATGGGCTAAGAAGAATTTTAATTGAATCAAGTTCAAGGTGCTTTGGACAAGGATTCTTAGAATAATTCATCAAGAGCTTCGCAGCCAGTTTAAAAAAATATATAATAATTGTTAGAAAAATACTTAAGAGTATTAGGACTACTTAGGAGTATTAGGAGTATGCACCGATATTTTGCAACTTAGTATTGAGGTACATGAACGATTAATGTTTTCGGTGATGCTGGTTTTCTCCTATTTCAATTTATAGTAATAAAAGTGAATTACTATGAGTTCTGAAAAAAAGTCGAGGAAAGCATAGACAGACATGATGGCAGGCAGGATTTTTTTTTCTCTAAAGGCATAAATGGATGCTGCATTTTCATTGACACTTGATGGAGAGTGAAAAATACAATGTTTATTTAGTGCTACAATATTATTTCCCAGCTTCACTTTCGTCAGCTGTATGTTCAACATTGAAAACTACCAAAGAATATTGCAGTTTAGAGTGGGAACCTAGATCATCTTTGGTCAGTGATGAGGAAGTTGGATTCATTTAGTTATTCTAATTTACTTGTAGATAAGGAGATGGGAACATCAGCACATGGGCTGATTTCTGTCAGACTGATTAATCTACATGTACAGTTTAATTCTCCAACATTTTTCCTCTTCTCAGGGTCACTATTGACCCATCAAAACGGCAGACTGCGAACAAATCAGTGCCTGCAAATACTTCACAAGGATCAAAGACTGTTAGTAAGTCTTCAGTCTCTAAATCTTTCCTCCTCATAGCTTTATTTCTGAACTTTTTTTTTCTTTAAACACTTACAAACCCTGTATTATGTTTGGAATTCCTCTTCTCTTCCAGATCTGAGTTCAGAAATATATTTCCCACAGTCTAATGAATGCAGTAGCTGAAGATTAGTCACATTTAAATGATTCATACAGAATTATTTTGAATGATCCAAAAAATACATCAGTTTATGATATTTTAGAATTAAGAAATACCCTATTTGAAATTTGATTTAAATTTATTGGTTTCCTTATTTGTGTATATGTTAGCTTAGGATTGTTAAATATCTCAAAATGTGTTTTCTGTGCTGAAAAGCATCCTTGGTTTCAGCATGCTGTTTATCCTATTTTATTCTGTTTGAATGTGAAAGCTAATCAAAAAGACAGTTATGTGTTAAACCACATTTAAAATATAATTTCAGTAAAATTGAGAAATTAAATATTTATTGTGTAAGATTCCTGTGTTTAATAAGGAAATATTTCAGGACGCAACTAATTTTTTATTGTCAATTTAAGAAGACCAGACTCTTTTTTTAAATACTTTTCTGTGGCAAAATAATGCATGTAGTGTTCACGCAGTGGGAGGAATGTCTGGGTTTGATTTATTTTTACCCTCTAACTAATGCATTGGAAAATTTATGTTTTCTTTAAATTATGGCACCTAATATCATTTAACTTGAGGATCGTTAACGCACAATCAATTTGCAGCATTGTATGTAAGACTGTTTTGAACTTGTTTTGAACTTGGATATAAGAACTTTAGTTATACGATTATTTTTCAGCATTACTTTACATTGTTTGCAGATTTCCTTTCTTTCCTGTGTTTATTAGTGGCTATTGTAATTAATGTTGATAAACTAAATATATAGGATGTACTGATATTCATAAGCTGGTCATAAATAAATCTACATTTTAAATCGCACTGCACAGTTATTGAGCCTTTTGAATTTGTTGCAGTTGAGGCTTTTTTTTGTGCCCATGAGGTCCTTTTTTGTTGAAAATGCTTGAGGGAAACAGCATTTTTAGCTGAACTTGAAATTAAGCATTAGTCACAAATAGTCAACCTTTAAAGCGGATTTGAATACAGTGCAAATTCACATTTCTAACAAGTTCAGTGAAAACTAACAACTAAGATTAAATTAATACATTTTGTCATTGTTTAAATCTATTGTGCGCAAATGCTCCATCCCATAATGGGCAATTACAAATTTAATTTCTGCAAAGGTGTACCAGTACGTTCAATCTTAGGTCTGTAGGAAAGATGTTACATTACAGGTGGTAAAACTGATGGCGGTGTTAAAGTAAAGTGAAGTAACCCTCTTGTAACGAAGATAACATAAAAAAGCTCCTCTATCATCTTATAAATCAACAACCAGAATTTTAGTGATACAGTTTGAAATGTACAATTTTGTTATGATTTATTAATTCCAAAGAAAAAAATTAAACGTAATGCCTCCCATTGTTTTAATTATTAGTCTAATTGCAGGTTTGAATAACAGAATACTCATTAATCTCCCATATGTGTTGGTAAATATTACATACTGTGGATGTATAGCTGTTAAATTTGAACTAGTTTTCCAAAATAATTGGTTTGCTTAGTTTGTAAGCAATCTCTAGTCCATTAAATCAAAAACTTTAACATCTATTGGCAGATGAGGCTTACATTATCTTTTTCATTGTTATGGCAAATCAATTTTAAGAGTGCTTCAGTTGGAATTTTTTTAATATTCTAAAATATCTATTATTGTTCTAAATTTGTGGTATGTATTTTATGCCATGATATCAAAACAACATTGGATGCATTCAAAACCTTGCTTAATTTTTGGTTTAAAATCTGTAACCACTGAAATCCAAAAACCCAAATGATTTAACAGTTGAATTTGGTACCAGCATGTATTGATCCGTTCACATCTGTGCTCATTTTACATGTTGTACTTGAAAGAAGAGATGATGTTGGAGATATAATGGGGAAAGAAAGCAGGAAGTACCAAATATATTGCGTAAAAATGTGCTTTTTTCTTTTAGTTTCATTTTAGAGGAAAAAATGACGACATTTACAGTTTAATGTGTGATTTAAATTATCGTTTTTAGCTTCTATTAATGGCACTTCTGGGTTTTCTGTGTTTCAAATTCATTTTCTCCAGCATTTTATTTCTACTCGCCTTTTACGTTAATTATTTAAAAACATTTTAACATTATTATTTTGTAGTGCTGCTGAAGGATTTTCATAAATTATGGATCTATGAGATTCTTATGCCCGAATTTCTGAATTGTGCAATAAGTAATGAGATAGATTTCTGGTGTCCTAATGGACAAGGATTCTGTTAATACAAAATCAAAATCCTGAGAATGGTGGAAACATGAAATAACCAAATGCTGGAAATGATTTTAGGACGTAGAGGAAAAGTTGTGTTAGCAATTCAAGTCAACGATTTAATTTTTCCTCCACTGATGAAAAAATATTGACCTAAAATATTTAAATTTTTGATGTCTTCAGTTCATCTTATTTAAATAACTCTTGATACACTTCTTTAAGGAATAATGTTCATCTTCCTCTAAAGGGATATGTTACAACCTTTGTCATCTTCAGTTCTGTTCCCAATCTCATATCCCCTACATTACAAAACCCTCCTTTTTTTCTCTATAATCATGGTCTGGTCTCAGCCCATCAGCTACTGAAAATCTCATTCATGTGTTTGGCTCCTCCAGACTTGTATTTTAATGCTGCACTGTTAATCCTCCCATCCTCCATAAAAAAAAAAAAGGGCATTTGAAATCTCACTGCCTGTCATATTTCACAGCAGGTCATCTTCACCACTTTTCACGTACGTGTTCACTTCCAATCTCCCAGTGCCTCATTTAAAATGATTAACTCTATATTGAGTTTTGATTATTGAATTGCATCTCTTTGTTTCAACCTCTAGCCTAGCCTCAAAATTATCCATTCTTAGACACTGGACAGTTGTGCTTTTATTTTTCTTGCATTCCTGTCGAACCCATTGTTCACATAATTTCATAAAGTTCAGCAGGATAAACAGGCCTTTTAACCCTTCAAAGCAATTATTACTTGAATGATCATCCAGCTCAACTTCACACTTTACACTATTCTTAAATCCCCTCATCTTCTTGTGTCCAAAATTGTACCAATATTCGCTTTGCATGTTTAAATCTGATGGGGAAAACATGGACCTGAGCAACCAAATATCTACAACCCATATTTGCATGTTAACTTTCCAGGACTCATATGCAAGTAGTCCCACCTCTTGTGAGATCCAATATTTTCTATTTTCTTGCCATTTAAAAAAAACCTACATTTTACTAGGGAAAATAGAAAAGCATAAGTTCTAATTTCTACATATAATCTGCAAGTTAGGCTGCTTTTGTCGAGCGGCAAAGGGAGGTTCTACATCTTTTGCAGTAACTGAGAAAATGTAGAAATTAGGCATGGAAATTGCAGAGAAGGTGAAAAGGTGGGAACAATGGTGATATATGTGATGGAGTGGAGATAAGGAAATAAATGACAACTGATGAATCCTTGTTAAGAAAGCTAACCTATCCAGGAAAGTTGCAAATTGAATGAGAACAGAGAGGAAAGACGTACACAAACCATGATGTAACTATGAGATACAGAAACCGTCTTTTGTTGGACATCTGGAGTAAAGGACAAACTAGGGAAAGCCCATCAAATTGGACAGCATTGTAGATTAGGAAAAACTGATTTACATGAGACACCCACGTGTATTATGTTATGTTCCCTTAGAAGAGTCAGTATTGCACACTTCAAAAAGTCCAAACATTGATCCTTGCAGTGTCCACGATTTATTGTCTGCCAACTTCAAATTTACTCCTATAATTTTTCCCAACTGATGGTCTCTGCTGCACCCATCAATAACATGAGCTTATAACATTTTGTGTAATTACTTTCAGTCTGCTACCTTATTGGTGAATTTTCTCAACATTTATTGTGTGACTACTATCAAAAAAAGTGAAAATCCTGGAAACTCTGCTAGTTGTGATGAAAGATTTCCAACAAAATGTTCACATTGTTTCTCTTTTGCTTGATTTAGCTTGACCAGCTAGGTGTTTCTTTTGCTTGATTTCGCTTGACCAGCTAGGTGTTTCCAACATTTTTCAGCTTTTATTTCAGATTTCCAGCATTTCTAGTATTTTGATTTGTATCTACTCTCCAGTTGTAAGATATATAATTGTTTGTAGTAAACACTTCAGTTGGCCTATTTGTAGAAAATTATAAATCAGATATGCCATTAAAGAATAGAATGATTTTTTAAAGTATTTATATTGAAAGTGTGATTATATATAGAATTGTCTTTGTCACACAAAATTGCATGTTTTCTGTCTATTCCATATCATGTTCTTTGTAGTCTTGGTATGCAACAGACTAAGTTACATAGGTTTAAGAATTTTCTTCTTCTTTTACTCACTTGTGCTTTCGGATTGCTTTCACCGAGGGTCCCAACTGAACCTGAGAGAAACGGGAGATTTGAGGGCTCAAGGTGAGAATACAAATTTATCACAGTGCAACTAAAAGCTGCCTTTCAAAATGTGTGTGCCTTTTTTCACGATAAACCTTTGTTGTAAATGCTGATGTCTTTGATCAGATTGTTGAAATATTGACTTTGTGGAATGTATAATGTTAAAATTTGAATCAGAAACTTCAGATTTTGATTTGAATTTTTAATTAGTAATTTGAAAGTATTAACTATTAAAATTCCATATCACATCACCAACCAGAGGATTAGTTCAATCTATGTTAAATAAGGATATTTAATTAAATTTATTTTAAAAAATCTCATCCTTTCAACATGTGGTGATGTTGAGAACCTGTCACCCTTGGTGAATGCTGAGAAAAGTAAGTAGAAATTTGGCACTGGGAGCTAAAGATTGATTAGTTTTATGCAGCAGACATATCAGCTGGTACCCAGCCAAACAGATCAGCTTTGCAACACAGCAATGTTAACAAAAAACTAGCTGGTCTGGTCAACAAAAGACATTTGAAGGGTAAATTTGCCACACAATTGGTAAGGAGTAGATCATTTATAACAAACTTTGAAAATACTGTATATTGTTTTTGGAATAGAGGGGAATTGAGGGATGTGCGGATACTGCAGGGAAATAGTGTTGAGGTGAAAGTTTGGTCATGATTGAATGGTTGGGCATTCTCAAAGAGTTAGCTTCTTACATTCAAACCCATATAACAATTTACCTGGAAGGCATTTGAACATACTAATGAGCGTCCGTGCATGTCAGATGCCTGAAAAGATTATTTTGCTAATCAAATCATTTTTCTTTAAAATTCTGCTTTCACTGGTATTTGATTGTCACTAATGCAATTTAAAAAATAAATCTAACCTGCTTGTGGGTGCGTGGGCACTGCCTTTGTGATTGGTTACCAGGTATTGGCTCTGTAGCTCCACCTTATGGACACAGAAAAATAAATAAATGAGCACCAGCTCAAGACCCCTTTCCCCTTTGTTTTCTTTACATTTATGTTGAACTGTACTTTTCAAAATATTTGGTAATCATAAAGATATCAGAATTCAGATTTTTTTAATGCAATGCTCCGGGTTTTTTTCATGCTCAAATGCAATATTTAGACTTGCAGTTCACGCAGCACCACATTTGCAGGACTCGTGCATTTGTCACTGCTATTCTTTGCACTTTGATATGCACCACTATGTTCTCATGAAGAGAGCTGCCTGTGCTTTTGAAGTTCCATAGAGTTCAGCTTCCTGGATAACACTCTTTTAACGATAGGTGATGCAGATATTAATGATATGGGATTCATGTTCCTCAAGCAAAGCATATTAAATTTAAGCTGTTCCCAAGGATATAACCGATATGTAACACATGTTTCAACTTCCTTTTGTGTGAGTGTGAAGATGCACTTTATGGAATATGAAGCTGCCAGCTAAAAGTAATTTGAATTGCTGTTTGTGAGATGAATCAGTGAATCCAGATATACTGCTCGACTGGCATTGATGTGCAGATGCTGCAGCAAAAAAATAAATTGTAGCTTTATAAATTTACAATTAAATTAATTCTTGCAATATTTTCATAGTTTTAAGAAATGAGCGAGGGCTGTAAAACTAATCCCAGCTTCTATCTGATCCATTTTTGTTGACAGATTTTGACTATGAAAAAGTGAAGTGTAGGGATAGGAGCAATATAATGTCGATTGGTATCCTAATGTTTTGTTGCCCAATCTTTTTTGTTTACAGTCGCAATGTATCTGGGGATCAAAAAGACGAAATCAAAGAAGCAAAACCCCGTTCACTTAGATTTACCTGGAGTATGAAAACAACGAGTTCCATGGATCCCAATGATATGATGAAGGAGATCAGAAAAGTCCTTGATGCAAACAATTGTGATTATGAACAACGTGAGCGTTTCTTGCTCTTCTGTGTCCATGGCGATGGACATGCAGAGAATCTTGTCCAGTGGGAGATGGAGGTTTGCAAACTGCCAAGACTGTCACTTAATGGAGTTCGATTTAAGCGAATATCAGGAACATCCATAGCTTTCAAAAATATTGCTTCCAAAATTGCCAATGAATTAAGGCTGTAAAATATGGTTAAGCTATAATTTCTTAAATAACATTTCATGAGTGTTTTTTTCTGAACACTGGTGGAAATTTACTGAAGAAAATGTATAGGATAATGCTTACGCAATAACTCTGTAACTTCAGATCATGGTATTATAAGAGAGCGGAAATTCTCGTGGGTGGGATGAGCGGTTGGGGGAGTGAATACATTTTTGTTTTAAGAAGTGCACTACAACATTCTGAACAGTTTGCCCCTTCATCTCAGTTACTTAATATGTTTGTTATTAGCTTAGAGTCAGTAACCTGTGAAATAAACTGAAATTCTATGGAAGTATGATCCCTGTATTTAAGAAAAATTGTTTAATGAAAGAAATTCCAGTTAAAATCCAGTTGAATGTGGGACATGAAGATACTCATGTGCTTTAATCCTGCATATCTTCCCTCCTTGGTACTGATTCAGGTGCTTAGCTTTTCAATGATAATGCATTGTAAGAAACAAATAAACTCATTTTTCATCAGCTGTGTTTAATGATCTTCAGACAGTTGAGGTATACCTAGTATTTTCATAAAACAATATATTACATGATGAGTAAGTTCTGCAAATGAAAGAAAATACCAGATGTATTTAGGCCTATTAATGATATTAATTACCTGTGTTAAACCAGGAGTGCTGTGATTTTAAAATGATTTGCGTTCTATAGATCACCGATACTAAACCACACTTAGGGTTTCTCTACTGTAGAAAATATCACCATCTAAGACTGGTTCCTTGATCAATTAGGACATCAATTATATAATTATTTTGGTTTCTTTACAACAAAGCTTAGATCATAAACAGTTTTGTTCTGCCATTATTTAGCTGTAATTATTGTTAATATTGAAAATGATTGGCCTCCACACATATTAGCTCAGTAAAAATGTTTGAGTTTGTAATTTAACTGTTGGGCCCCATGGGACAATATTCACTTAAGTATGCATTTTGTTTTCCTTTCAAGCTGTCCGCAATGTCCTTTGGAATGTAAATAATGTAACTTAGTTTTGCAGACAGCATCATATTGTTATATAATTTGTTTTCCTTTTTTTTAATGTTCTGTAATGACCAGGAGTTATGAAATCAATGTAAATTGTCCGCATTTCAGGTTCACTGATCTCTTCATTAAAGGAACAAAACAAAAAATGTATTTCTGCAATCTCACAGATCTCAATTACTCATAAAGGATCTACACAATTATGTCAATGAATTGAGTGTATATATTTAATTCCATAGTTTTCTTTTCACAAAAATAGTTCCATGGAAAAGCATTGCTGACTACCCTACTATCAAGAAAAACAGCATATCGGAAAAGGTGCAAAACCAAGTTTGTGAAACGAAAGCTCCAATCTTTTTTGCAATTTTATCACTCATTTTGGAAATCCTTGTATACTATAAAATAAACATTTCTGAACATCAAACAGCAGGAAGCACGGTATTTTATCATATTTTTGTAGCGTGGCCCCATCTCTCCAGATTTGCAATATGTTAATGTAGTTCCCCTGCCTGCATTGATTTTTGTTCTGTAAAAATAGAATCTATAATTGTAAGCAGGTCAGCTCTCAGCTGAAAATCATTGCATCTAGTTGTCATTCTCTGTTTGTTTGGATAAATACATTGATTTTACTTTTATTTTTAGTTACAAAAAGTACAGCAAACTAAAATGAGAACCTTAAAGGACCAATGAATTTACGATTACCAAATGCAATATTCATATCTTTCATTGCCGTCCTGCTCGACGTAACATTTTACTGAGTATCAAAAGTGCATATTTTTTGACAAATGGGCAAATGAAGTAGGCCATAACATATGTTTTTACCAAAAAATGCACATATTGTGTAGGTGGGCAAGAAGAGGTAAAAATCCCTCAACCAAATTAATGTTTCCTATCAGATTCACTGTCAAAATGCTCTTGTCTTGTTTCAGCAAAGCTGCAGTTTAAAGAAACATCTTAAGACCATAAGACATCGGAGCAGAATTTGACCATTCAACCCTTCGAGTCTGCTCTGCCATTCGCTCATTGCTGATCTATTTTTCCCTCTCAACCCCATTCTCCTGCCTTCTCATAATATTTAACCCTTACTAATCAAGAACCTATCAATCTCTACTTTAAAAATACCCAATGACTTGGCCTCCACTACCATCTGTGGGAATGAATTACACAGATTCACCAACCAGGCTAAAGAAATTCCTTCAGATCATTCTAAAGGTATGTCCTTTTATTCTGAGGTTGTGCTCTCTGGTCCTGGACTCCTCTTCTGAAAGTCAAAGTCAAGTTTATTCGTCGCATACACATACGAGATGTGCAGTGAAATGAAAAGTGGCAATGTTTGCGGATTGTGCAAAAAAACTACAAAACAGAATGGGACAGAAAGACATATTCACATATTGCATATTTGTGGGAGGAAAAAAAGCAAAAAAACAGCAATTGTAAAAAGACACAACAGTAAAAAGGTACAGCAAAGTTAGTCCCTGGAGAGATAGGAGTTTACAGTCCTAATGGCCTCTGGGAAGAAACTCCTTCTCATCCTCTCCGTTTTCACAGCATGGCAATGGAGGCGTTTGCCTGACCGTAGCAGCTGGAACAGTCCGTTGCTGGGGTGGAAGGGGTCTCCCATGATCTTGTTGGCTCTGGAGTTGCACCTTCTGATGCATAGTTCCTGCAGGGGGCGAGTGTAGTTCCCATAGTGCGTTCGGCCGAACGCACTACTCTGCAGAGCCTTCTTGTCCTGGGCAGAGCAGTTCCCAAACCAAACTGATGTTTCCGGACAAGATGCTTTCTACAGCCACTGAGTAGAAGCACTGGAGGATCCTCAGAGACACTGAATTTCCTCAATTGCCTGATAAAAGGTAAAGGCGCTGCAAAATTTTCTGATACAAAGATGGGTAAATGAGCAAATGATGCGGAAGATACAAGGAAAGGAAGTAGGGACAGCTTAAGTGAGTAGACAAAAGCATGACAGATGAAGTCTCAGGTTATTTGATGGTAGGAAGAGGAAAAGAAGAATATTGTTTTAATGGCAAGAAATGACAATGCTGCTGCACAGAGGGATACAGATGTATTTGTATGTGAAATGCAAAGAGTTTTCAGACCCAACAAGTAATTATGAATGCAAATTGAAAGTTGGCCTTTATTGCAAGGAGTACAAAAGTAAACCTTGTCTGCAAATGTACTGCATACAGATTTATTTTCCTTATTTAAGATGGGAATAATTACCTTGGAGGCAATTCAAAGAAAGGTTCATAGGTTAATTCTGGAATGAAAGGACTGTCCTGTGTTTTAGCTTAGTTTATTCTTGTCACGTGTACCGAGCTACAATGAAAAGCTTTTTTGCGTTCTATCCTGTCAGAAAAGACAATACATGAATACAATCAGGGCATCCACAGTGCACAGATAAAGGGTGAAACATTCAGTGCAAGATTAAAAAATTGGAGTGCGATAAAGTCCGAATAAAGATGGTTCCGAGGTCTCCAATGAAGCAGATGAGGAGCAATTGTAATCCATCAATTCCATAGACACAAGGGTGCGCTACAACGCTGAGAACTACAGTCTGTACTCTTCCCCTTTGCTGTACCTATAATATTTGAGTTTGACAGATTTTATTTATGTATAATATTAGATTGGAGAGCATGCAAAACAAAGCTTTTCATTCTACCTTAATTTATTTTATTATTGTCATGTGTACCAAGGTACAGTGAAAAGCTTTTGTTTGCATGCTGTCATGTAAAAGAAAAGACTATATGATTACAATCAAGCCTCCATAGTGCATGGATAGAGGTACAATATTTAGCGCAAGATATAACATTGAAGTCAGTCTAAAGATTATTAAATTGAGTATGTGTGACCTACGCCTTAGAAGAATGAGAGGTTTTTAATGAAGTCTATCCCTACTATTTCTTATGTTCTTATTAAAGGATCCACTCTGACAACTTTGACTTGTATATTGCTGTTACAATAAAGGTGAAGCTATTAATAGTCCCTGTTATGATCTTGTATAGATTCTTCAATCTGAGTAGTTGAAGAGGCTCGTTGCTGTTTGTTTCTTCCTGCAGAGGGCAACAGGCTGAAAAGATGTCAGATTGTAGAAATCTCTGATGGCAAATCCAGGAAAATGCTCTCTGCAATTTCAACAAGGTGAGTGACAAAAAACTTAACCCTGTCTTTAAAATTAAATTCAGGCAATTCCATGCTTTGAAATAAAATAGTAAATGGAAAATGTAATAAATATTCAAGCCAGGAGGCTCACGTGGTGAAAGAAAGCAAGTGATCATTTCATATATAATAATGAATATAACTTTCATCACAGATTCTGCCAGCCCAGCAGGATATTTCCAGTGTTTAGTCTTTTTTTAAAGAGTGATAAGAATTTGTAATATTGTGATAAGCATTTCTGTTACATCCAATATTGTTGTCACCAATCACATAAAGTTAGCAGTCAAGTGCAACATGTAGTTGAGGTCAAGTGGTATGTTGGCCTTTATTGCAAAGACATTGGATTGTAGGAATGGGAAGGTTGGTGAGGCCACACCTGGAGTACTGCACACAGTTTTGGTCCCTTTACCTAAGAAAAGATGTTGCATTGGAGGCAGTCCAAAACAGATTCACCAGACTATTCCTGCGATATGAGGATTTTCCTATTAAGTGATCCTCAATAGATTGGTATGTATTTTTTGGAGTTTGGAATGAGAGTAATCTTATTAAAAATATATAAAATGCCAAGAGGACATAATAGGGTAGATGTTGAGATGTTCCGTGAGTAGGATCATTTCAAACGAGGAGATGTATTTTCAAGATGAGGTGGTTATTTAAACTGGGATATGTAAAAATAAAATCACCTTACAGAGGGTAGTGAATCTCTGGAACTCCCTGCCCCAGAGAGATGTGGAGGCTAATTCATTTGGAAGTATTTAGAGTGGAGCTAGATCATATTTATTTTGGAAGATCAAGGGATTGAGGTTCAGACACAGAGGAGGAATTAGGATCAGGGGTCGATCAACCATGATTATATTGAATGGCAGGTCAAGCTTGAGGGGCCAGGTGCCGTACAACCGCTCCTATTTTCTTGTGTTCTAATTGTTTTCTTGTGTTCTAATTGTTTTCTTGTGTTCTCCTTTTCTTCAGACATTCAGCATCAATCATTTTTTTGTCATCCTGCTTTGTGAATTGAGTACAGTAAGTTCCCCAATGTCTTCTTCTTGCGTATGGCATGCACAGCCTAAAGTTGTAGGACAACTTGTTCTATTTGATCTTATTTGATTGTGCATGCTGGGTTGATTGCATTCGTCGCAACAGGGTGGACCACGTGAAGGTTGCAATCTCCCACCACTTCCCCAATGTGAGACCTCAGATTAATTTCCAATGTAAAAAACTAAGTAAATTGAACCATTTGAATGAATTAATAAGTTTATTGGCCAAGTATTCACATACAAGGAATTTGCCTTGGTGCTCCGCCTGCAAGTGACAACATGACATACTGTGACAGTTAGGAATGTCACATTAAACATTAATAATAAAACATTATTGATTAAACATGTGAATTAAATTAAATACCAGAGCAAAAGGAGGCTACAGATTTTTGGTTAATGAGTAGAGCTACTACTCGTGGAAAAAAAGCAGTTTTTATGTCTGCCTGTGGCAGCTTTGACAGTCCGGAGTCGCCTTCCAGAGGGAATTGATTCAAAGAATTTGGCCAGAATGAGAGGGGTCAGAGGTGATCTTACCCGCTCATTTCCTGGCCCTTGCAGTGTACAGTTCGTCAATGGAAGGAAGGTTGCAGCCAATAACCTTCTCAGCTGATCGGACGATGCGCTGCAGCCTCCGGATGCCGTGCTTGGTGGCTGAGCCGAACCAGACCATGATGGAGAAGGTGAGGACAGACTCTACAATGGCCGTGTAGAATTGGACCATCATTGCCCGTGGCAGATTGTGCTTCTTCAGCTGCCGCACGAAGTACATCCTCTGTTGGGCCTTTTTGACTGTGGAGTCGATGGTGGCCCCCCATTTAAGGTCCTTGGAGATGATGGTTCCCAGGAATTTTAAAGACTCCACAGATGTGACTGTGGTGTTGTTGATGGTGAGTGGGATGAGGGGAGGGGGAACTCTCCTAAAGTCTAAAATCAATCCCACTGCCTTAAGAGCATTGAGCTCCAGGTTGTTGCAATGGCACCAGGATGCCAGCTGTGACACTTCCTATCCGTAGGCAGATTCCTCCCCATCCTGGATCAGTCCAATCAGGATTGTGACGTCCGCAAACTTGAGAGAGGAGTCAGTAAAAGTGCAGTCATTGGGGTAGAGGAGAGGGGCGAGTCCGCAGCCTTGCGGTGCTCCTATGCTGAGGGTTTGCGGATCCGAGATGTGTTTTCCCAGCCTCACATGCTGCTTCCTGTCTGTCAGAGGGGTTCAGGCACAGTCAACTCGGAAAATATAAATATACTCGCAAGAGAAATGGTAGACTTTTATTTCCTTTTCTAAATGCCTTGCAGCGTGCCATGCTCTCAATCAGTTCGTGGATGGAAGCAACACTTGGGTCAGATCATGTCAAGCAACATTATCACCCAGAGGGTGGTGGGAACGAGCTGCCAAAGTCGGTAGTTAAGGTAGGTACTATAATAACATTTAAAAGACATTTGGACAGGTACATGCATAAGAAAGGTTTAGAGGGATATGGACCAAACATGGTCAGGTGGGACGAGTATAGATGGGGCATCGTGGTCGGCATGGGTAAGTTGGGCTGAAGGACCTGTTTCCGTGCTGTATGACGCTGAGGAAACAATAGAAACGTCAGTTACAATCTGTGGAACGCCTCTGAAGATTTGTGGCAACTCGCAGGTGTGACTCTTTAAATTCACAGCATTCAGCTGCAGCAAAAGCATGGAAGTGCTTCCTGTGGCTGGCAAGCATTAATGAAGCCTTTATTGGATCTGTGACAACCTGCCACCCACATGCCTCCTGTTTCAATAAAGTACAGATGGCAGCCCCGTTGACAATAGACGCCAGTGTAGGTATTGCGGTTTACAGTAAATTACTGAGTGTTGCAGATGCAGGCTGATTTCTTTCAGTTTCTGATATCTGCTATTAGATGACCTATGGGACAAAATACAGGTCTTAGTTAAATTGACTTTAGACAATCTTCATTCTACTAATTTAGAGTCATCAAGTCATACAGCATGGACTGAGGCCCTTCGGCCCATCCTGACTAAGATGCCCCATCTGCACCTGCCCATGTTTGTACCATATCCCTTTAAATATCTCCTATCCATGTACCTATCCAAATGTCTTTTAAATATTGTTTTAGTACCTGTCTTATCTACCTCCTCTGGTTCTTGATCCCTCTACTCTGGGTAAACAAATCTATGAATGTATCCTACCTCTTTTCATGATCTTGTATACCTCTATAAGATGCAAACTTAAACAAAAAAGCAAATGCCTAGTAGCATCATGCAAGTGGTACAAAAGAGAGCCTCAAAATGTTTTGGCTCCTTCCTAAGTTTGACCTCTTGTGAGTGGAGAACCATCCTAGACCCTTCATGTTCTGTAAAAAAAGTTGGGCAAAAAAAAAGACAGACACAAGGAACTGCAGATGTTGGTTTACAATTTTTTTTTAAACACAAAGTGCTGGAGTAATTCAGCAGTTGAGGCAGCATCTCTGGAGAACATGATTAGGGGATATTTGGGTTGAGTTGAGTTCAAAGTAGGCTTCTGACCCAAAGCGTCACTGCCATGTCCTCCAGTAATGTTGCCTGAACTTGCTCCAGCACTTTGTGTCAAAATAAGACATCTGAATACTACTCATTATACAAAGATTCTGCATCACACTTGGGTGAAAGGAGAATGAAAGGTTGAAAGGTATGATCAATCGATAGTTATTGCATTCTGCTGACATGGATTAATTGGACTGAGTGGCCTGCTGCATTCGTGTTTTGTTTCTTCAGATTAGACTTTGCCTGACAACACTTCAACCAGTGCTCTTGTTCTACAACACCCAATACTCAACATTTTTGAGTCCACAACACTGGTTTGTTTATATGAGTGATGTCCTAAAATGGTAATACGCTATTACAGAATGGAACGTTCCAGAATACATACCCTACGATATCAATGCATTCCTTTCAAGCAATATTTCCCATTAACTTAAACAAATTTAGACAGAGTGCTGGAGTAACTCAGCAGGTCAGGTAGCATCTCTGGAGAACGTGGATAAGTGACATTTTGGGTCTGAACTCTTCTTCGGGTTGGGGTCCAGTCCCAAAACAACATCTATCCATGTTCTATCCATGTTCTCTAGAGATGCTTCCTGACCTGCTGAGTTACTCCAGCTCTTTGTCTTTTTTTGTAAACCAGCATCTGCAGTTCTTTGTAACCAAATAAATGCATGCCCTATTTTTCAACCAAGTTTCATCCATGTGCTGTATTTATGCTGTTCTCCAAAAGGGGGTGCTGCAATCTACATTGTGCTCGTTCTGATCTTATGACTGGTTTTCTTAAATTCCCAAATGGGCAGTAATATTGCTGCATTCGCCATTTTATAATGTCTTGACCTTCCCCACAGTCTGCATTCTTATCTGGATACGTCATAGAGAGATGCAGCACAGAAACAGGCCCTTCGGCCTGCCAAATCTGCTTTCACCATCAACTGCGCATCTACACTAATCTTTTTGTAACCTCCCCCAGGTTTCATTACTCACTGACATGCTTGGGACGATTTACAGTGGCTAATTAACCTATCAACGCATACGTTTAGGATGTGGGAGGAAACTGATTCACTCAGAGTAAAGCTCATGCAGTCACAGGGGGGAAAGTGCAAACTCCACACATCACCCAAGGTCAGAAATGAACCCATGCCTCCACACTGTTAGCTGCGCCACCCCATTATATTGATCTGGAAATAATTCGTTTTTTTAAAAATTCCGTTGGAATAAGCAACCAATTAAAAGCCAAAACAGCAAATTGGGATGTGCACAGTGAATTGACACCATGCGATTGGTGGTGGGCTGTTATGAATAACTGATGCTCGAATTTATGAAAGTGCTCTTGACAATCCTCTACTTCTGCTCATCTTTAGCAGGCAGTTTATTTATTTATGTTATTAATATATTTCCAGTGCTCTCCTTGACAATCTGCCTTGCTAAACCTGTCTGCTTTGACAGTGCACTGTTTGTTGAATCCTATAAAAGGGCTTTAAAATCTAATCAGCCATTTGCACTCGCTGTTTCGCAATGTCAGAATTCTCAGGAACTTGATTAATTTATTTACAGTTTCTCACACACCCAACCAGAGCCAATAATGCATCCTCTCCTTTCTGAACTCGCTTCCAAAACTTCTGCTTGCCTCCATTTTCAAATGCTTTTTCCCCTCTAAGCAGAGATCACCTTCACTGAACATTTTATGCATTATTTCTCAGCTTATTGCTGATTAAAGTTTAAAAAGGTCAAAAGATGAACTTTGAATTTAAAACGACCAGCTTCAACTGATGACATCATAATGGCTCGGTTAGCAGTGATCAGGTACACTGAAGATTTCATCTTATATTTCTCAAGTTATTTGCGATTAAAGCTTTAAAAATGCCGACTTTCACTAGATTTTTACTGTTAAAATTATTCCTGCCAGCTTCCAACGCACTTTGATACAATGTTGAGACACAGGAACACTCTGAACCTTTCACCTCACAGGAGGGGGAGGGCGAATTGCTATTTCAAAATGCAGGGCAAGTGCAATTGGATTTTTTTTAAAGCCCACTGCTGAGGGAGGCATGGGAGTGCTGGAATCTTACGTTCGGGAATGGCTTGGGTTGGAGGACCACTCCTCCATTGTGGGCTACGGGTAGGGACGGGTGCGTTGGGGGAGCAGACCTAAGCACTTGGTCTAGTACTTATTAAAAGTCTCATCTTGTATTTGTGTTTGTGTATCTTTCTACCTTCATCAAAACGCCACGTGCTAGCACAGAAATGTTTACAGATTATTAATCACATTAACCCCGTCAACAAAATAAACTGCTTCACTTCACATTTCATGGTATATTTCACGTTATAGCTTTTTAAAAATAGCTAAAACCAAGATTTTAAATGGCGAACGTCCTTCAACCTGGTTCGAGTGACGTCACAAAGGGGGAGTGGGCGGCCACCAGCTTCCAGTGACGTCAGGGGGAAGACCACATTTAAATTAACGTTCCGCTTTTTCCGACCCAGGCTTCTACCCGTGACGCCCCGGCTGGGGTTTTACGCGGTCTTCAAGGAGGCATCAAGACTGCGGCGGTGAAGGAGACATAGAGACCGCAGCGGTGAGACCTCACGACTATGGGGCCACTGAGGAGGTGAGGAGGGAGAATGGGGGGGATTGTGGTAGAGGAGGGGGTAGGGAGGGTAGTTGCCACGTTTACACTCCCTCTCTCGTCCCCTCCCTCTCTACCCTCACTCTATACCCCCTCCTCCCTCTCTCTACCCCCTCCTCCCTCTCTCTACCCCCCTCCCTCTCTGCCCCTGTCCCTCTTTACCCCCCACTCCCACTCTAACCCCCCTCCCTCTCTACCACCCCTCCCTACTTCCCTCTACCCCCCTCCCTCTCTAGGGATTGAAGAGGGGGAGAGGGAGAAATGACCCACGACTGCGCAGTTGGGGGCTATGCGCGAGTGGTGGAATATTGCGTTGGGGGAATGGATGAGTGGTGGAATATTGTGTTGGGGGAGCAGACCCAACGGTCTGCACTTGGTCTAGTGTTCTATACAAGTCGCCATAAGGAGATTTTAGATAATCTGTTCAATTAAGGTTTCTTTGAATCATTGTTGGAACGAAATTAATGAGCACCACAATGAATTAACTACCCTAATTTTCCTTTGCGTGTTTGAATTGTTACAGATTTGTGGACATCCCTGGCTGTCGCCTGTAATTCATTGGGGAGATAATATTAATCTTGCGACAGTGGAAACCAAGTGCAAGTGGAAAACTCGTCCGTCTCTCTGATCTTGAGTGGTCAGACTTCATCTGAGGCCTCACTCTTGTACCCTTGCACCCCCACCTCAGTGAGATCCAGACCCAACATAATGTTGAGCTCTTCTTCTGCTACCTTTGCCAACACACCTATTTCTTCGTCAATAAATCCTCACCCGCTCACTGATGACCCTTTCTCAAATCTCCAGCACTCCCCGTCCACTTGGATACCCTCTTCCGGCCTCTCTCTCTTGACTTGTTCAATTCTAATTGCTTTTATCTTGCAATTGCTTTGACCTCTACTCTCCCCACCCTCATTCCAACATTACCTTCGCTGTAGGGCAGTACTCTCTGTTCACTCCACACTAATCTCAGACTCATCATTTACCTCATATCCCTCTTGTGTAAACTATACAGTTTTCCAATTTCAGATATCCTAGTCCCCGTTATTTTACTGCTTCCACGAGTCTGCCTAGGGTCCCTCTCTTTGTTTACCATACTCATCCATCCTGCTTACCCAGACTCATCAACTTACCCCACCTTGTTTCATGTGCCATCATCCATCCCTCACCAGGATCCATCTATCATTTTCAGTCTCTAGCTCTACCCATCCCCATCCACCTCTCCACCAAGCTCCATCTGCTGAAATATTTTAATCGTTTCCAATGTTTCCACCTACCACCATCTGTCTCAGCAGAGCCCCATTAGTCATCTGTGTCCGACTGCTATCCTTCCCCTCATCCCCCACTCTCTTGACTCCACTTATCACCTATCAGCCTCTGTCTCACCGTTCTCTCACTTTCATACACTGGCTATCTTCCCTCTACATTCTTAAGTCCTGATGCAAGGTCCCAACCTGAAACATCCGCCATCCCTTTACCTCCACAAATGCTGCTTGACCCACTGAGTTCTTGCAGCTGTTTGTTTTTTTGCTGGAACAGTAGACCAATTTTGACCCCTCGATTTTCACCTCCTTTTTAGGCCTCTTAGTTCTTTCCCTAATTCAGCAAACCTAGACATAATTGTGATGTTTCTCTTTCCAAACAAAAAACTCACATTTGGATTTTAAACATCTCTTAATTTGGAACAGGATGTGGCACTTGAATAGTTTTAGTTATGACCACAAAATATTTAGCTTTTGAGAACACCCAGATAAAGTCAGCTGGTTAAATTGCTTTTGGTCAAATTAAAAAAACAGGGTTTTCCATTTGCTTAGAGTTGCCTATTTTTTGGTCTATTGATGCTTCCTGAAAAAAAAATGGTATTGTGTTGCTTTGGGGCAATACACTTGTACTTTAACATGATGTATTTTTCAACTAGTTAATTTATAAATGCTCCCAATATTCCAAATGTATTAAATGCTACAATGTCTTATAAAACAATCTTAGCATATGAGAGCCATTGATTTGATCTTAAAACCAGCCTGTCATGGTACTGCAGATGAAATGGGTGAACGAGCACAATGGGGAGTTATTTTGAAATTAAGTTCTTGTATTTATTTCTTCCTAGCAACAGTAATCCCAGTGTTTGGTCACAGAATGTAGAAGACAAGAACTAACCTGTACCTGTGATTAAAGATTAACCTAATGGATCATTATTGTTTAGTAAGTTCTCAAGTAACTAATCGTTTGACGACGTATCAACAGTTATTTTATACTCTGCAACTATATAAACATGGTGCATTAAAATACAATGGGGTAATGCCAACACATTCCTCATTTGTTCTTGTGGATTGGGTGGAGAGCCTCTTTCTTGAGTCACTGCAATTGTCTTTTGGAGATGCTCCCACATTGCTGTCGGACAGTGAGTTCCAGGACTGAGATCCAAAAGGTTCTGACCCAAAATGTCACATATTCCTTTTCTCCAGAGATTCTGCCTGACCCGCTGAGCTACTCCAGCATCTTGCGTCTATTTTCGGTATAAACCAGCATCTGCAGTTCCTTCCTACACATTATAAATGAATGAATATTTATTTCTAAGCCAGGTTGTGCTATTTGGAAGGGAACTTCAGGTGATGATATTCCAATATTTGCTGCCCTTATCTTTCTAAGTCACAGGTTTGGGGTGTGTTTTCCAAGTAATCTTTGCAAGTTCTTGCATCAAATACTAAAACCCACTCGCAATCATGTTTACTATGACCTTTGTGAATCCATTAATTACATATCATGCTATTGAATCATTCAGATCTAGTTGTGCCAAGATACATCTTCTCAATTGGCCACTTGTCAGGTGCTTGAATTAGTTTTACAGTGGTAGAGGAAAACAATCAGCCACGCAGCCATTACCAAATTGCTAATAAGTCACAACTACAGGATGTGAGATTGTTGGGGGAATTGTACTTGGCTATGAGGCCTTCCACGGAAAGATAGTTCAGTAACACATTTTTTATTACCAAAAATGAATTTTATTCAGAATAAAATATATATACAAAGCAATAACAGTGCGTAAATACTTCCGACAATCTCAGGGTCTATACATTAATTAGTCATATTCAATAGTGTTCGCAACTATCCTTCAAACACATGGCTTTGCCACTCTTGTGGCCCCCTGGGGTGATATCCCTTCCCCTGTTTGAGGGGTGCCACCACCAAACTCTGGCTCTCAATGTCCCGTAGCAGCAGGACCCTCAGTAACACATGCCAGAATCAAATGTGAGGTAAAATTCACATGATTGAAGTCTGAGAAAGCATTTACCCTTTGCAAACCTGCGATATTATCCAGATTTTGTAAGAATGGAGAATTACAGGAAGGTAATAAAACCAAAAAATGAATGAACAGGACAATTAAATAATGAATGTGATGAGCATGTTATTGTGCATTTCCACTGAATTGAAATTAATTTCTCCTGCAGGGGAATTGGAAATTTCAAGGTCATCGATACTAGTTCCTTTGTGAAAAGGAAACAGGAAAATACATTAGACTTCATTGATGTAATGAAAGCTATAACCGATTAAAGAGTTCTCTGAAATTTATGGTTTGGAAAACTTTACCTGATTTCATTACAATTGTGTCATAATATAAGTCACGTTGAAGTACTTTATTGTACCACTTAATAAAACAAAATCATTCACTGCTAAGTTCCATTCTATTGTCAAGGTTAGCCAATATGTATTTCATAAAGCCAATGTCCCTTTGAATTTGCAGCGCATTGCTAATACCTTGTTCTGAAAAAGTTAAATGAACTTTTTGCATTCCCAGGTTTGTGATGAATTATTCTTATGGTTAATGTAACAAAACCCAGTTTGCATTGTGCTAGACAGCTAGAAGTATATTTAGAGCCAGATAAAGACAACACCCATTTTTTGGAAAAAAACAATGGCCAGAAGATCCCAGTGTTGGCTGTGATCTTTGGTTTCCACAGCAACTGGTCATCTTGAATAGCAAAAGAGAACAAAGATTGATTTTAGCTGAGTCTTTTTAAAAATCATTCAAGTTACCAACTTCCTTTACTAAAACAAATTTTAATGGTAAAATGAGACATAGTAAAACTTTAAACAAAAATGTTTGATAATTTCCATGCATGAACATTCGTGAGAGGAATTTTGAAAAAAAATGGCATGTTTAGACAACATACATGTAATTTTAATCAATATTGTAAAGTGACACCTTTCTTTGAATTGGCGCAGGTAGGTAAATGTCATCACATAACTGCAACAAATTTAGCCATTAGTTAGTTTGAAGAAGGGTCCCACCCCCAAAAGTCACCTATCCATTTTCTCCAGAGGTGCTGCTTGACCCACTGAGCTACTCCAGCATTTTGTGTCTATCTCAGCCATCAATTAGTAACTCTTGATCATGTCTAAGTATTTATAGTAATAATGTAGTCCATAATCTTACTCCTGCCATTTCCTACTTTCAGACATGCAAATGTCTCAAAGCTTATCAAAAGATTGCAACACCCTCCAAATTTACAGTGTTAAGTCTTTTAGGAAACATTTGCCATAGATGCAGCATGTCGCAAGCTAGATTTTAATAGTAATGTTTTATGTTATGCTTCAAATATTATTAAAAAACATTGGTGCTGGTACAATTTTTATAATGTATTCAACTTATGTTGGTGACTTTATTCAATTTAGTGCACATTTTAACACAGTGAGAAACATACAATTAAGAACATGTAAGTACAATAAGCTCCATCCAAGAAATTGCAGAGTATTGTCGACATAGTGCAGATCACACAAACCAACCTCCCTTCCATTGACTCCATCTACACTTAATGCTGCCTCGGCAAGGCCACCAACATAACCAAGGGCCTGTTTCACGCTGGTCACTCTCTCTTCTCCCCTCTCCCATCAAGCAAGTGGTACAGAAGTGTGATAAAAGCTTACTTCCTGATTCAGGAACAATTTCTTCCCAGCTGTTATCAGGCAACTGAAACCTCTCAACAGCTAAAGTGCAATCCTGACCTACCCCACTGAAGACCTTTGAACTACCTTTTATCAAACTTTAATTTGCACTGAATATTGTGTCCTTTATCTGTGCACTGTGGACGGCTTGATTGTAATCATGTACAGTCTTTTCATTGACTGGAAACCATGCAACAAAAAGCTTTTCACTATACCTCAGTACAGATGACAATAATAAATTCAACCAAACCAAAAGGTGACACCGTGGCCCAGTGGTAGAGTTGCTGCCTTACAGCGCTAGAAACTAGGGTTCAATCCTGACTATGGGTGCTGTCTGTACGAAGTTTGTACATTCTCCCTGTGACCACGTGAGTCTTTGGGTGCTCTGGTTTCTTCCCACACTCCAAAGACATACAGGTTTGTAGGTGAATTGACTTTGTTAAAGATTGTAAATTGTCCCTAGTGTTAGTGCTAGTTACAGGGATCATAGGTCTGCTTGAACTTGGTGGGCTGAAGGGCTTGTTTCCACGTTGTATCTCTAAACTAAACTAAAGGAGCTTCCTGTGTTCAAAACTCTAACCTTTTAATCTGTGTGCTTTTGGTTATTTGAACAATTCATCATCACGACCAGTTTAGCTGAACTAATTTGTCAGATTCTTTTGTAATTGTGGAAACTTCAGTTGTGTCACTTCAAAGTCTATTTTCCAAACCGACCAAGCCTAATTTCCCTAATCTTGCCTCATAAATTAAATTGCTATACATGAAATTACTTTCAAAGCTCATGTCAACTGTAATAATTCTCACCATGAAAATAATTGACTTGCAGGTTGCACCAATGCCTCAAATTGCCCAAATAAACCTTGTTCACTAAATATCTTTTTTGCTATTACATTCCATTGTTCCTAATATCCTCCTTTTAACTGTAACTATGCTGACTAGCTCACTATGGATTTTCTTATGATCACACTGTTCCATTCAAGCTTTGCACCTTGTTTTTGGACACTTCGCTCCCTTCCTAATTTAAAAATGATTCCCTGTTTAATAATGGGCCTGTCCCACTTGGCCAACTTTTTAAGCGACTGCAGGACACTATGCGGTCCCCACATGTTCGCGGGTGGTTGCCGGGTAGTCATCTTCATGGTCGTGAGGAGTTCCCGCATTCTGGGAACTAGTCGTGGCCTCATTATGTTTGCCGCAAGTTGAAAAATTTGCGATGACCAGAATGAAGCCGCCATGGAGAGTAGCGAGAATTATCGTGCGGTAGTTGGGTCGCCAGGAGGTCCTAGTGGGTTGCCAGAAGGTCGAAGGTTCATATATGTTGTAGCCAGTGCTGACCGGTGAATTTCATTGGCTCATTGGGGAAAAAAACGTAAGCAATAGTTTTCTGAACCAAGGATAACCGACCGGTAATGTTAAATGTCCGCCGAGCTTCACAGCCGTGTATCTCAGGCTTCTTAAAAGTTCTCCACTCCTTCTCCCACCTCTCCCCCCTCTTTTAAAGGACTTACCGCACACTGTGCTTTAGCCATCTTAATTACAGCACCAACCTTCCTGTTCATCGCGGTGTGTCTATCACCTTGGCATTGCACCGTGTGAATTTCACTCAGACAGCTCTTCCCCCGCTTGCCCTGTCCCCCGCCTGCATAATGGGCTGGTGAAGGAAGCGATGTGTGTGTGTGTGTTCCACTCTGACAGTCGCCGTTCCAGTTGCTGTTTTTTCAGGCGACTGCCGGCAACTTGACAGTTGCCGGCAGTCTGCTGAAAAATCGCCTAAGTGGGACAGGCCCATAAGGTTCACAACTGAACCAAAGACGAAAAAATATTTCACAAGCAGACTTCAGAATAGTGTAACTAACCATTTCCTTTGACCTATACAGTATCACTCATCATATAAAATAAAGTACATAACATTTTATTACTCGTGCAGAGCATCTCATAATTTAAACAAGGAATTTATAATATTAAAAATTCAAACTTTGTAAATAAACATTGTTTCTCATTTGACATTGGTTCAATGATAATCTGGGTTCTGATTTAAATATAGAAACAAGGAACTGCAGATACTGGTTTACACAAAAGGATTTAAAGTGCTAGAGTAACTCAATGGGTCAGGCAGCATCTCTGAAGAACTTGAATAGGTGATATTTCGGGTCGGGACACTTCTTCAGACCCTTCTGCAGTCTGTAGAAGTGTCCCGACCCAAAACTTCACCTATCCAATTTCACTATGTTCAATTATATGATTAATCACATTTTTTTTTACAATCTCTTAACAGCCCAAATGTGAACGCTAGCCTTCATCCTTTCCATTAGTTTTATGGTGAAATCCAATGAGCAGAACTTCATATGCCAGGTTTGGCCCAACACAGGAGGGGTATCAGGTTTCAAGTGGATTTCTCAGCATAAATGCTAAGGAATTGCCACATCTTTGCATTCCTCTGCTGGGACTCCATGAGGAGTCGTGCACAAGAGTGCAACCTGGAAATCTCTAGTGACCTGCAATTAGCAAGTTTGATGCAAACATGTGGAAATCCTGAACTTGCTGATCTTTACGGCCAAATTAGTTGAGTGTTTCTGGATGCTCTGCAAGTTGAAACAATCAAGACCACATGCGTTTGTCTGAAATTCACATAATACAAAATTTGAGTAATTTTGGTTTGAAGTATGATTTGACATTTCAATTTCTTAAGTTCGAAAGTAATAGGAGCAGAATTGGGTCATATGGCCCATCAAGTTTACTCTGCCATTCAATCAGGGCTGATCTATCTTTCCCCCTCAACCCCATTCTACTGCCTTCTCCCCATTAACCCTGACACCTTTACTAATCAACAATCTATCAATCTCCGCCTTAAAAATATCCATTGACGGCCTCCACAGCCGTCTGTATCAATGGATTCCACGGATTCACCATCCTCTGACTAAAGAAATTCCCTTTTATATCCTTTCCAAAGGTACTTCCTTTTATTCTGACGCCATGGTCTTTGGTTCTGGACTCTCTCACTGGTAGAAACATCCTCTCCATATCCACCATCCTTTTACTATTTGGTAAGTTTCAATGAGGTCTTCTCTCAACCTTCTAAACACAATTGTTTAGATTATTTAGGGACCAAGGATGTCTTTTAGAAAATAGTGTCCACAAAGCAGGCATGCATGTGGGATGAGTTGAGCTGAAAGCAAATTGATGAAGGTTTTATTGCCCAGAGATATGCACAACAAATATTTCAAGAAAGACAGTGCTGGAGTCATTCAGCGGGCTGGGCAGCATCTCTGGAGAAAAAGGATAGGAGACATTTTGGGTCAGGATCCTTCTTCAGACTTTTTTAAATAGTTCATGATGGTGGAAAGCATACCTATTTGACTTACCAATTGCATTGCTATTTTTCAGATGGACCATTAGTTAATTCCCTTTCCAAACACACAATGTTAAAAAATATATTTAGTAGCAGGAAGCACCCATACCAGTGGTATTAAAAGGGGTTCAAAGGACAGTATATTGGAAGGTTTTGCTTAGTTTAGAGATTCAGCGTGAAAACACCGAGTCCATGCCGACCAGTGATTACCCGTACACTGACACTATCCTAAATACTAGGGCCAATCCCCATTACGGTATCCACTTACATATACAGATTCAAATGACCCTATGGCACTGTTCCAAAGAGAAGGGAAGAAGCCAATATGTAACCCTTAGCCACCATTTGTATGTATAAACTTGCCCTGTCCAAATTAGCTGCAACATTTCCTAACCTGGGATTACACTTCAAAGGCACCCAAATAGTAATGGGATATCTTGACATGATGAAGATATATGACTGGGAGAATGAGCAGAGGACCAAGTGAAGATAGACACAAAATGCTGGAGTAAAACAGCGGGTCACACAGCATCTCTGGAGAAAAGGAATAGATGTTATTTCGGGTCGAAGCCCTCTTCAGACAGAGAGAAACTAGATGACCAAGTGAGGCAGGAACCACTTTGATTGTGGCTGTCAAGGCAATTACGGCAACAAATTTACATATGTTCTCCAGAGATGCTGCCTGACCCGTTGCATTACTCCAGCACTTTGTCCTTTTGTGCAAATCAGCATCTGCAATTCCTTGCTTCTACATTTTGCATTTGTTGAAGTTGGATAAAATTAGACAATGCAGGCTATAACCATCGAATGTTTGTCACAAACTACATGGGTTCTCTGCTAAAGCATCCAACTAATAATTAATGTGTTTGGTGCTAACTGGCACTCTGCAATCATTATAATTACTAGGTACCAAAAAGTTGGCATTCTGCCTGCCTCAGATGAATTGATTCATTACAGGTTTATCATTGTCACGTTTACCGAAATACAGTGAAGAACTTTGCTTTGCGAGCAATCCAGTCGAATCATACATACACAAGTATAAACAAGCCATATCTGTACAACGTTAGTGCCAAGGGAAGATAATATTGCAGTGTTACAACTGCAATTAAAGTGCAGATAAAAAAATGTGCAAGGACTGCAATGAGGTTGGTGGGAGTTTGGAGTCACACCCTTAGCTTGATTGTAGGAAGGCAATTAATATCTAGCTACACAGAATGATCTTCTTAGGAATACTTTCATCTCTAAATTGCATGTATTAATCTTTTAAACACTATTTTACTTATTCCTCCTTCGCTTCATACAGCTAGGAAACAATCCCTTTGGCCCAACTTGTCCACACCAACCAATATCTACAATAGCCCCACCTGCCTGGCTTTGACACATATTCTTCTAACCCTATCCCTTAATGAGATGTCCATTTAGTAGTTTGATCATAGTGGGGAAGAAGCTGTTCCTGAATCTGATGGTATGTTCTTTCAAGCCTTTGTATCTTCTATCCAACAGGGAGAAGAGGGAATGACCAGGGTGACAATATTCTTCGATTATCTTGGCTGCTTTCCAGAGACAGCATAAAGTGTTGATGGTGGGGAGGCTGGTTTTGTGTGATGCACTGGGCTGCAATTTCTTGCAATGTTGCTAAGAGCACTTGCCAAACCAAGTTGTGATGTATCTCAATAAAATGCTTTCTACAATGAACAAGCTGGTCATGCACTTTGATGCCTGAGGCCATGATCAGAGTCACTCAAACTGATCATTTTTTCCCTTTAATGCCTACAAAAATCATGCATAAAATCATGAGAGGAATAGATCAGGTAGATACATGGGGTCACTTGCCCAGAGTAGGTGAATCGAGGACCAGAGGACATAGGTTTAAGGTGAAGGGGAAAAGATTTAATAGGAACCTGAGGGGTAACTTTTTCACACAAAGGGTGGTGGATGTTTCGAACAAGCTGCCATAGGAAGTAGTTGAGGCAGGGACTGCCCCAACGTTTAAGAAACAGATATGTACTTGGATCGGACAGGTACGGAGGGATGTGGACCAAACGCGGGAAGGTGGGACTAATGTAGCTGGTACATGTTGGTCGGTGTGGGCAAGTTGGGCCGAAGGGCCTGTTTCCCACACTGTATCACTCTATGTAAGAATAGTGCCTATAGAGTAAATAATGGAGACTATACAGTGACTGCTAATACTGAGTGTCGAACTCCGATGATGTGCATTTGACCTTCAAGTAGCAGCAAGTAAAAATGATACTGAAAAATCAAAGATAAATAAAATTGGTCTAATCGGAGAACAAAGTTTATGTTTTGCAAAGATCCTCAGTGTACGATAATGTAATTTGAGGAAAGGTAATTAATATCTAACTACATGGCATGATATTCTTAGCAATGGTTTCATCCCTAAATTCCATATGTTAATCTTTTAAGCACTATTTACTTATTCTTGCTTAGCTCATCTGTCATAGAGTTATACAGCATGGAAACAGGCCCTTCAGCCCAACATGCCCACGCTGACCAACGTGCCCGATCTGCACTAGTCTCACCTGCCTGTGTTTGACCCATATCCTTCTAACCCTATCCTATACAAATACCTGGCCTAGTGTCTTTTACAGTAAATGGCGTGATAGTACCTGTTTCAAAGACCTCCTCTGGAGGCTCGTTCACCACCCTTTGTGTAAAAAAAGTTGCCCCTCAGGGTCCTATTAAATCTTTCCCCCCACATCTTAAAAAAAGCTATGCCCTCTGGTTCTGGATTTCCCTATTCCGTTTAGTTTAGTTTAGTACGTCTTTGGTGTGTGGGAGGACACTGGAGCACCCGGAGAAACCCCACGCAGGTCACAGGGAGACCGTACAAACTCACACCTCTGGGTAAATTCACCCTATCTATACCGCTCTTGATCTTATACACCTCTATTCGATCACCCCCATCCTCCTGCGCTCCAAGGAATAAAGTCCTTGCCTGCCCAACCTCCCCCTATAGTTCAGGTCCTCGAGTCCTGTCAACTAGTTTCTGATCTGTTGTTAACTTCTTTACAATGGGCTCATCCAAAATACTTTTGGCCATTCTCCCACTCTCTATATACTTCCGTTTGGCCAAAATATTCTGCCCACATTCCATTCTTTTCGTTGACATTGACAAGTAGTTTATGATTCCACTCTACTCTATCAAAATGTTCAAATCTAGTTGAAATGCCTTCATAATTTTCCCCTATCTATTTGCCAGGGCCTCCTTGCCCAACCAACCCCACAAATTCCTGTCCCTCCATAATCAGCCATCTTTTCGAATGCCTTGGCCACTTGCATGCTCTTGCTTCCCTCAGCCCAGCTCATTATCATTCTAATTATTTTCTCTGGGTTTGTGCCCATTTTTTTTCACCATAGCTCTTGAGATCTCGTGGTATGTTTTTCACAATTATTAAACCTTATAAATTTTCTGGTTGTACAAGTTTTCGAAAATAATTTTAAACCATAGACTCCAATAGAAAGGATATTTCCATGAAACATAATATTTGTATTACACAAGTTATTTATATTTCTCAATGGCTACTCCAGGTTCATCAGCACTATTTATCTTTTCCCTGCAAGAGATGGATACAATATGTTGATGTTTTTGTTCAGTATTTTTTCAGTATGTTCAATCTTATTTTGCAAAATAAATTTAGCTGGATGGATATATTATTGATAGTTTTCATGTACTAAAATGAATCCGTTTCTATTATAAATTGTGGGAAATGCCAAAATGTAAACTTATTTTTCATCAAACGTTGCAACATATCCATTAACATTTTCATGTTTTCATGTACGTAATTTATTATGTAATATCAAAGAGGATATTTAATTGCTCACATCTTGCATTTGGGAGAATATATTGTAAATTTGTGGATATTTAAACCTCTTTTTATGCAACCTCAAACAGAATCATTATCATGTTATGCCAAAAAGTTTTGTTAAATGAAGTTTGTTTAAGTGTTCTCCAGCCGAAATATCAGCCGATGCTGAGGTTAATAACATAGCACAGTGTCCCTTGGCACAAAGGATACCATCTGTCAGATAGATTCCTGTTAGCATTATGTTAACCCAATTATGAAACTCAAACTAATTGAAGCAGGTGAACAAATGGTCCTCTAGGTCATTATCAGTCCCACACAACATGGAGAATACTTAATTCCTGCACTGACATGATATCAGCATTTACACAGGACACAACAGAGAAGGATCCTGTGTTCATTGCTATGTACAAAACCAATGTTGCAAGCATAATATGGGGGGTGATTTAAACCCTCCCATCATTTCCAACAGCAAGAGAGTGGGGAATTAAACATCCCCATGCAATTTGCCTGTTCTGGAATCAACAAGACGCTTCTGCCTATGATTTTTAACTCGCTCCCCTGAGATTGGCTCATTAAATCTGCCTATTTCTGTTGTTCCTAATGCACCTTATATCCAAGCAAGTGACTCACTCCTTGTGGCAATCTTGCTCCCTGTATAGTGGTGAGCAGACTCCTTTCTATCTATTCCTCACACCAAACTGGGAGATGCAGCTGCATTAGGGCATCAACGCTCAAATTAATTTTGCTTTGACCTGATTACTGTGGCATTGGAGTAGGTTTTTAAATTCACCTTACTGCCGAACCTCGAGTTGAAATTTAGCCTTAGGAATACTGGGTCTGATCTTGAGCAGAAAGAACTTACTGCTTAATTCAGTTTAATTTAGAGATACAGCGCAGAAACAGGCTCTTTGGCCCATATAGTCCATGCCTTTCGGCAAACCCACATACTAACACTATCCTAAACACGATAGGGATCATGAGCGGATGGAGATGAGCGAAGTTTTGTTTTAACTGCTGGTGGGTGCCTGAGATGCATTTCCAGGGGTGGAGGCAGATATGATAGTGGCATTCAATAGGCTTTTAGATACCGAGGGATATGGATCACATGCAGGCAGAGGAGGTTGGTTTATCTTGGCATTGTGTCCAGCACAGATATTATGAGCTGAAGGGGCTGTTCCTGTGCTGGAATGTTCCATGTTCTGAGTACAAAGTTCCTGTAATTCCATACGATTTATTTCAGAGCATCAGCTCATACAACCCGAGTCAGAACTAGATAGAGAATCAGAACTGTTGTGTTTTGGGTATTTGTATTGTCTTTTTCTTTCTCAAATGTTTATGTTTTTTTTGGTATCATTGTGATTTGATTTAATTTTAAATTTTCATATTTTTTAATAGTTCAAAATATTCCAAGTATTTTGACAGGGCTGTTAATCCAGAGGGGATTTGTGGAGGGAAAGTTTGGTGAGTGTGCAAGATTTGATCACATGTCAAAGCTGTTTCCCATTAGTTTTATGGGTGTAGGCCCCACAGTCTCACTACAAACCTTGGCAGCCTTTTCTGGCAAGTTTCCAACGTCAAATGACAATGAAGTAATCCCTTTCACTTTTCAGCTGAAAACACAGGCAGTTCACTTGGATAGAAAACAGTGGATCGCTATTTTTTGTTTAGAGATACAGCGTGGAAACAGGCCCTTCGGCCCACCGAGCCCTTACTGACTATTGATCACCCATTCACACTAGTTCTATGTTATCCCATTTTCACATCCTACACACTAGAGGCGATCAATAGAAGACAAATAACCAACAACTCTGCACATCTTTGGGATGGGGGAGGAAACCCACACAGTCACAGGGAGAATGTACAAACTCCACACAGGCAGCACCTGTAGTCAGGATCGAACGTGGGTCTCTGGCGCTGTGAGGCAGCACTGTAAATCACTAAGAATTATAACAAAAGAGTGCAACACATTTGAAATGATGTGCAGGTAAAATCATTAATACACATTCTTGTCTTTAAAGATTTTCAAAGTAGAAATTCAGTTTTTATCCAACAGAGAAACAAGGAACTGCAGATGTTGGTTTACAGAAAAAGTCATAGTGCTGGAGTAACTCCAGAACTGTAAACATCCAGGTTCAGGAACAGCTTCTACCCAACAACCAGCAGGCTATTAAACACAACAATCAGAACTACAAATTGTCTTGGTTGCACTAGGGAATTTGGGCATGGTGTTGTTTTTGGACTATATTGTTTAGTGAACATTTTTTTCTGGCACCCTGCCCGAGCAGAGCTCCAACGTATCAGATAAATAATAAAAACGACAAATAATAACAATAGGTGCAGTATTAGGCCATCCGGCCCTTCGAGTCAGCACCGTCATTCAATGTGATCATGGCTGATCATCCACATAGCCCGTTCCTGCCTTCTCCCCATATCTCCTGACTTTGCTATCCTTAAGAGCCCTATCAAGCTCTCTCTTGAAAGTATCCAGAGAACCGGCCTCCCCGCCCTCTGAGGCAGAGAATTCCACAGACTCGCAACTCTCTGTGTGAAAAAGTGTTTCCTCATCTCCGTTCTAAATGCCTTGCTGCTTATTCTTAAACTGTGGCCCCTGGTTCTGGACTCCCCCAACATCAGGAACATGTTTCTTGCCTCTAGCATATCCAAACCCTTATATGTTTCAATCTTCTTCTTCCTCCGTATGGTGTGCACAGCCTAAAGTTGTAGGACAACTTGTTCTATTTGATCTTATTTGATTGCGCACGCCGGGTTGATTGCATTCGTCGAAACAGGGTTGAAATCCTCCACTCCATATGTTTCAATAAGATCCCCTCTCATCGTAAATTCCAGAGTATACAAGCCCAGCCGCTCCACTCTCTCAGCATATGACAGTCCCGTCATCCCGGGAATTAACCTTGTGAACCTACGTTGCACTCCCTCAATAGCTAGAATGTCCTTCCTCAAATTAGGGGACCAAAACTGCACACAGCTTTTCTTACAATTACAAATAAACAATAAACAAACAGAAAAAAATCCCCAGGACCTGAGTTTCCGTGGATTGGAGGGTAGCTAATGTTATCCCACTTTTTAAGAAAGGTGGGAGAGAAAACAGGGAATTATAGACCAGTTAGCCTGACATCGGTGGTGGAGAAGATGCTGGAGTCAATCAGAAAAGATGAAATAGCGGCACATTTGGATAGCAGTAACAGGATCGGTCCGAGTCAGCATGGATTTACGAAGGGGAAATCATGCTTGACTAATCTTCTGGAATTTTTTGAGAATGTAACTAGGAAAATGGACAAGGGAGAGCCAGTGGATGTAATATACCTGGACTTTCTAAAAGTTGGGGGGGGGGTGTTAAAGTTGTGGTGTGTGATTTGATGGACCTGTAATGCTGTCCTGAGGGCCGAAGGGCAAACAAGTGATGTGGGGGATGAGACGAGTCCTTTAGGATGCGTGATGCCTTTCACAGGCAACGAGAGCTATCGATCTCTTCCAGGGCAGGCAGGTGTGTAGGTGATCTTCTGGGCTGTGTTGATGACTCTCTGCAGAACCGCCTTGTCAGCCGCAGAACTTGCCATACCACACCAGGATGTCATGTGTCAGGACACTCTCCATGGAGCAATCTGTTGTGTTCTGTGTTTACAAACCTATTGTGCTGCTGCAGGTAAGAATTTCATTTTTCCATTTCAGAACATATGATAATAAAGCACTCTTGACTCTCAACAGAACACTTGACTCTCAGTCATACATCGCACCAAAATCTTACGCCTAGATTTTATTGCTACTGCACATTTAACTTCAGTGATCCTGCCAGCATAAAGAAGAGTCCTGACCCAAAACATCACCATTTATGTTCTCCAGGGATGCAGCCTGACCTGCTGAGTTATTCCAGCACTTAGCATCCTCCCTTTGTAAATTAGCATCTGCAATTCCTTGTTTCAACGTAAAGTTGTACAACATGTTGCATAATTTTATCGGTCATGCCAGTTCACATCATTGTTTTAGGGAGCCACAAAGGTGGCATCACCTGAGGTGGTCAAATCTAGTCTTTGAGTTTCGAGACACAGCACAGAAATAGGCCCTTCGGCCCATTGAGTCCATGCTGACTAGCGAACACCCTGTACACTAACAATATCCTACACCCCAGGGACAATTTACAGTTTTTTTTTACCAAAGCCAATTAACCTACAAACATGTACGTCTTTTGAGTGTGGAAGTAAACTGGAGCACCCAGAGAAAACCCACATGGTCACGGGTTTTGTCTGGGTGCTCCATACAAACTCCATACAGACAGCACCCATAGTCAGGATCGAACCCAGATCCCTGGCGTTGTAAAGGAGCAGCACTACCACTGTGCCGCCCTTTGGCACAACATCAGAAAGAAAATCTGACTATAGGTATTATCAGAAACAGTATTATCAGACTTGGACTGCTACGAGAGTGAAAAGAGTTCAAACTTTAGAAAATATTCAGAAACTTTCAAATACCCATTGAAGTATAAATTGACAAGTAACTAGAGCGAGATTTAGTTTTGGAAATATTGAACAGATTTTAATTATCAAAAATATGATAAAAGTCTTCTCCGGGTAACGTTCCACCTAAAATCTGCTACCTGCGTATCTCCGCTAAAAACTTCAGATGTGGGAAAGGACTACTTGTTCCTTCTTGGACCTGGTACAAAAACTGGTTCTCGACCCGCAACGTCGCCTATTCCTTCTCCATAGATGCTGCCTCACCCGCTGAGTTTCTCCAGCATTTTTGTCTACCTTCATTTTTGTCTACCGTTGTGCTTGTTGTTTTTGTAAATATACAGCAATCAGCTCAAGTTCATGCTCTCTCATCCCATTCACATTGATGTCAATGTCAGAACGGCCTCAGAGTTGCCTTGTATTGCTGCTTCAGATCTGCAGAAATACTAACATTTCTGACAGTTTAGATTTTTCTTCATTATTATTGTAAACTCCAGGTAATTTATTACTATCATTGTTTTAACATAGAAAACCAAGATTTTCATTGAATCATAGCACGAAAACAGCCACTTTGGCCTAACTTGCCCATGCCAACCAACATGCCCCCATCTGCACTAGTCCTACCTGCCTGCATTTGCCCCATAAACTTCTAAACCTATCTTATCCATGTACATGTCCAAATGTATTTTGATTGTTGTGGTAGTGCCTGCCTCAACCACCTCTGGCAGTTCGTTCTAAATACCCACCACCCTTTGTGTAAAAAATAAAGTTGCCAATCTTCCCTCTCTCGCCTTAAACCTATCTCCTCTGGTTCTTGATTCCCCTACTCTGGGTAAAAGACTGTGCATTCACCCTATCTAATCTCCTCATAGCTTTGGTATCCAACTTCAGTGGTAAAATATGATCCTTGACATTGTTGGATTCTGTTAATATCTTAACCTACGGAGTGATGAACAATTGAAATGATGCAAACTAGTTGTGACCATAATAAATTTATTTTAATTTGTAATATCTAGAACAGAACAATAAATTCAATTTTCAATGCTGGGAAATATAGTTACAAAACTAAATCTGTCTTCCACACTTGATCAATTGCAAAAATGGATATAAAAATAAAATTAAATACTAACAGTAGAAAAATAGGTGGTAAAACTAAGTAATACTCTACAATAAAAAACAAAATGATCTGCACAAAGTTTCAAACACAATCAGTTTTTAACAAATATTATTTTGTGATTCATCAAACTCAATAAAAACATTTATTTTTAAATCAGAAATACAAATAGAAAAAAAGTTGCATCTGAAAAATTTGGGTTGATTAGGTTTGGTTTGGTGCAGGGGAGAGATATAATGAATTAAACCCCTGTCCCACGATACGAGTTCATTCCAAGAGTGCTCCCGAGTTTGCCCTGATTCGAACTCGGGATTTACGGTAATGGCCACTCGTCGGTACTCGGGGCTCTCGTGGACATTTTTCATCATGTTGAAAAATCTTCACAAGTCTTCCCGTGCTTCCCTGCCGATAGCGAGTCTTCCCGATTGCCTGCCGTTAGCGCTAAGAGACGTCCCCGAGCTCCAACGTACCCGCTACGTTCATTCTCCGTGCTTACCACGAGTTTGATTTTTTTTAAACTGGAGAGCTCTTGGAATGAACTCGTACCGTGGGACAGGGCTAGGAAACCTGGACAAATTTCTGAACCTTTTTTATTGTAATGAAAGATTATTGTTGAATTAAAATGTTCTATTCAAGTAGATCTGCTTGTCAAAGTATCAACTGGAATAATTAAAGAGGCAAACCAAAGTTGGAACTTGGAAGAGAAGGAGCAAAGGTAGGAGAAGGTTTGCGTGGACTTAGAATCATTGAGGCTGCTCCTCAATTTATCAATGCAATGCCTAGTGCGGCGTGGATTCAGAAAATAGACCACACCACAGCTATATGATGAAGATCCCCACTGTTTGATCAAATACAATGCAGCCGAGTGAACATGAAGCTCATCAATAGAAACAGTGTACCACAACCTTGCATTTCTACAAAGATGCAGTCTGACCCAATGAGTTACTTCCAACACTGTGTCTATCTTTGGTATAAACCAGCATCTGCAGTTCCTGTTTAAGAAGGAACTGCAGATGCTGGAAAATCGAAGGTACACAAAAATGCTGGAGAAACTCATCGGGTGCAGCAGCATCTATGGAGCGAAGGAGATAGGCAACGTTTCGGGCCGAAACCCTTCTTCAGTGCAGTTCCTTGCATCTACTACCATCTTGGATTTGGAGCATTTGGACCTTTGTGGTCTGACCAGCTCAGGAAGGCGAGTACAGTGACATGATTACCTATATCCTGTGTGCACATGGCCCATTCCCACCTACACTGCTCGGAACCATCTAAAGATCTAGATCTAAACCAAAAATTATCCAATTGAAGACCCTCAAACTATCTTTAATCGGACTTTATCTTGCACAAAACATAATTCCCTTTACCCTCTATCTGTACGCAGTGGACGGCCCAATTGTAATCACGTATAGTCTTTCTGTTGACTGGTTAGCATGCAACAAAAAGATTTTCACTATACCACGCCATGAACATGACAATAAACTAAACTGTGTTGTCAATTCCATTCCATCATCAAATTCCTTAAACCAGCTTGCCTTGGAAGCACAGCCATAGGTAGACCAGCCTTTTCTGAAATCGCTATCTCAAATTCCTATCCGCGAACCTGCCACCACCATTTGTTCTGACCCTAGTACATTTCGATGCCTCTTGGGTTTGCTGCCTGACCAAATGCACAGTGCCCTTTGGAAGAATGCATTACATTACAGCCTCTTGTAGAAGCTGTTATTTCTGCAGGAGCACCTGGCAAAAAACACAAGGGAGAGGCAGAGAGTCAGAGGAGACTTTCCAGAGATTTTCCAGCTGCGAAAGATAAAGAGATTGGTGGCACATCGTACATATGTCCCTTACACGGAATTATCCATGCTGATGTTGAGATTCAGTAACTCAAATGAACAAGGTACAGTCTCCCCGTTGCTATTTTCAACAAACTTCCATAGTAGCAACTGAGAGAATGGTTGAGTGAATATTTATTACTACTGTAGTTTTGTCTGTTTCTGAACCCCAATCATTAGTTTTCCCCTCCCATCCTTTCTTCAAAGGCATGAATCAGAATGGTTGGGAAACCCAAGCCAATGGCATCCAATTTAAATGCCGGTTGCTTTGAATATTCCAATTGAGTACCCAACTCTCTAAAGGAGGTTGTTTGTACACAGCCAAATGTGTTTACATTATCTTACAAACTAGTGGTATGCAAATTGATTTCTCTAACTTTAAGCAACCCTTGCATCCCCTCTCTCCGTCCCTCCCCCACCCAAGCTGTTCCACTAGTTTCACTGTTACCCTGCTGAGTTTCACTGTCTTACTCGTTAGTTTCCCTCGTTATCACCTCCACATCCAATAATGGACCATTGTGGCTCCACCTTTATTGTTGCTGGCTTTGATTTGTCCTTTTGCATACATTTTATTCACTTGGTTTTTGTACCTCTTCATACCCCTAGTTTCCCTCTATCTTGACTACCAGTCTGAAGAAGGGTCTCGTCCCAAAACGTCACATATTCCTTTTGTCTAGAGATGCTGCCTGACCTGCTGAGTTACTCCAGCATTAGAGTCTATCTTTTGTGTTTTTTTGTTAAGTCAAATCTTTTGCTTATTTGGAGATGGTTTCTAGATGTTCTGACATGTTCAATTCATTTAACATCCAATCCAACCATCTAATTCATATGCTCCTCAATGTTAAAGTTTCTCACACCCCCCAGCATTGCCAGATTTGTAGGGTTCAAAGTGCATAGTGCACACATAGGTATATTGAGATTGAATAATCACAATAAGGAGGTTATATTGTTAGGTTTGACCTGCAAACCTCTGAGAGGTAGATACAATTGTTCCAAACGCCAATAAGAGTCGACTTACGAATTTGTATTGTTCAATCCCTTGATCATCACAGCCGACATAAAATCCACACAAGCAGTTTAATTTTCCAGATGTTTGTTAAAAATAGAATATATTAACGGTAGAATATGAGATCTAATTTCAGAACCATGTTTTGTAAATCTGTAAAATACAAGAACAATATTCATTCCAAGTTTACTCTTGATAGATAGACATTTCATTATTCGGATAGTTTCTGATATTTCTTAATTCAGACCTTCTGAATAGTCAGTTAGCATAATTAAACAAATTGATGTATGAAGATAGGATAAACTCTGGCAGGGGGATACAAATTGTATATAAATTGCTGCAGAATACCCAATCTCAATTAAATTATACTGCAAGAGAACAAAGAATAGGCAAACACTTGGTATAAATGATATTCAGAAAGAGCAAGGATGAAAGGCTAGATGGGTAGCTTCTAGGAAGGCTAAAACTGAAACCATGGGCTTTAATGTGCTCTGTTTGAGCAGTAAAACTTTGAGGGGTTTTATGCAAGCCTAGTAAAGAAGGGCACCCAAGAGGCAGTTCTTACCATGCACATCCTTATTTTCTACTGGATGGCTTTACCACAAGTATGCAGTCTAAATTCTTCTCAGACTGGCTGGTTACCTGGAGTTTGGGGAAGCCATCTTCAGAAAAGAGGTGCATTATTATACGCAAAATGTAATATTTTCACAAATGTATCATTAATTCAATGAAACAAGAGATAGTGGGAAACATTGATAACAACACAATTCACACCAAAAATTTTAATTTAAGCATTCAAGTAAAACTAATCTTTATATTATTTTATTAGATAGAGTGGATGTAGATAGGATGGTTCCAGTAGTGGTAGAGTCTTAGGACCAGAGGGCATAGCCTTAGAATAAAATAATATAACTCTGGAAATGGAGGCGAGGAGGAATTTCTTTAGCCAGAGGTCGGTGCATCTGTGAATGCCAAATCATTGGATATTTTTAAAGCGGAGATTGATAGGTTCTTGATTAGTAATGGCATCAAAGGTTATGGTGAGAAGGCAGGAGAATGGGGTTGAGAGGGAAAGATAGATCAGCCATGATCAATGGCAGAGTGGACATAATGGGCCAAATGGCCTAATTCTGCTGATATGTCTTATTGTCTTATTATGATAATGATCTAACCACCCGCTACATAGCTTGCATCATATCATGATTAATAATACACTGCACCAGGAGACATAAAAGGGCACACAGTGTTAGAGTAACTCAGTGGGTGAGGCAGCATCCCTGATGAACATGGGTTGGTGACGGTCCAGGTTAGGACCCTTCTATGCCCGACCTGAAACGTCACCTATCCAAGTTCTCCAGAGATGCTGCCTGACCCATTTAGTTACTCCAGCACTCTGTGTCCTTTTGTATTAACCAGCATCTCTTTGGTTCCACATCAGGAAATATAGTCTAACTAGACTAAGTGGAACCCGTTGGGTCCCAGCATCACACAGGAGGGCTGGTCACCAACACAATATTCCACCTCTCCACCAATTCCAATATTGCTCGCCAGTGGGGGAGGGGGCTTTCTGTTGCGCTAGTATGGGTTTTTAAAAGGCGAGGCAAACAACTGGGCAGCAGCCATCCGACAACCAAAATTATTTTTGTGAACGCAAACTTTTTTAAAAGGCGAGGCAAACAATTGGGCAGCAGCCACCCGACAACCAAAATTCATTTTGTGAACGCAAACTTTTTTAAAAGGCGAGGCAAACAATTGGGCAGCAGCCACCTTACAGCCGTACCATGGAGTAGACGTGCGTTCAGTGTTTTTCGCAGCTCAGCGAGCCATGACCCTCTCGCTTCCTGGGTCTCGCAGAGACTGAGTGAGGGAATACACTTCCGGGTTTTATATATCTCCAGCAGGGGCAGCAGAGAGAATGATGATTTTTATTTAAACATTAATATATCTCTGATTTTTAATCGATGGGAAAAATCCTCCAGTCACGGAAGGCGGAGGGGGGCTCTGAGCGAGGTGGCCAAAAATGACGGCCGTAGGTGGCGGCGTTCTCTCGGAAATCGCAGCACAGTGGGCCAAAAGCGGTCAAGATCAGACTTTTAGTAATATAGATGACTAATGATTTTAATCTTACACAAGTATGCCAGAAAGTGTGGTAAACTTATAGTACCCAGGACAATACACCTCCTCTCCATTCCTACATCTTAAACAATCACTAACACAGTTTTATCTTAGAGTAGCAAGGGCAACATTAAACCCCATTGCCTAGAAACAAAATCACTCAAAAATAGGAGCACCAAATCTGTGCTGGGAGTTAACCTTATCTCACTCATGTAGGTGTAGATTAGTAGTGTTTCATCTGTCTGACTGAATTAGAATGCTACCTTAAATGGACATCTATGTGGGCTTGAACAATTGGTACTTGAATTCAGTAGAACTGCCAGCTCATTCCAGCTCTAACTGTTATCAAGGCTCCAAACATTAAGCCACAGCACTGGCTGAAAGGCATTTTTCAACAGGGAGGCAGCAGACCTTCCGAGATCATTCAACGTGATCATGGCTGATCATCCCCAATCAGTACCCCATTCCTGCCTTCTCCCTGTATCCCCTGACCGCTATTTATAAGATCCCTATCTAGCTCTCTCTTGAAAGCATCCAGAGAACCTGCCTCCGCCGCCCTCTGAGGCAGAGAATTCCACAGACTCACCACTGTGAGAAAAACTGTTTCCTCGTCTCCGTTCTAAATGGCTTACTCCTTATTCTTAAACTGTGCCCCCTGGTTCTGGACTTCGGGAACATGTTTCCTGCCTCTAGCGTGTCCAAACCCTTAACAATCTTATATGTTTCAATGAGATTCCTTCTCATCCTTCTAAACTCCAGAGTCTACAAGCCCAGCTGCTCCATTCTCTCAGCATATGACAGTCCCGCCATCCGGGAATTAACCTTGTAAACCTACACTGCACTCCCTCAATAGCAAGAATGTCCTTCCTCAAATTAGGGGACCAAAACTGCACACAATACTCCAGGTATGGTCTCACTAGGGCTCTGTACAACTGCAGAAGGACCTATATTCGATTCCTCTTGTTATGAAGGCCAACATGCCATTCGCTTTCTTCACTACCTGCTGTTCCTGCATGCTTACTTTCATAGACTGATGAACAAGGACCCCCAGATCCCGTAGTACTTCCCTTTTTCCCCCAACGTGACGCCATTTAGGTAGTAATATGCCTTCCTGTTCTTGCTACCAAAGTGGATAACCTCACATTTATCCGCATTAAACGTCATCTGCCATGCATCTGCCCACTCCCCCAACCTGTCCAAGTTACCCTGCATTCTCATAGCATCCTCCTCACAGTTCACACTGGCACCCAGCTTTGTGTCATCTGCAAATTTGCTAATGATAATCTCTAAATATGCTAAAGATAATCTCTCATTCTCCTGTGCTCCAAGGAATAGAGTCCTAACATGCTCAACCTCCCCCTATGCTCAGGCCCTCGAGCCCTGGCAACATCCTTGTAAATCTTTGGATGTTGCGGACAAGGTGTATCCTTTTTCATAACTATTTTAAAACTAAAAGCCATTCTTCGAACTGAAATAGATTTTATTTTGTACAGTACGTGCTACACAAAGTAAATAATGCAGTAATACAGCAAATTGGACGAACAGCACCTCATATTTTGCTTGGGTAGTCTGCACCCCAGCAGTATGAACATCGACTTCTCTAATTTTAGATAGCCCTTGTTCTCCCTCCTTCCCCTCCCCATCTCAGTTTCCCCACAGTTCTACTGTCTCCTCCTACTTCCTTTCTACCCCCCCCCCCCCCCCACCGACATCAGTCTGTAGAAGGGTCTCGACCAGAAACATCACCTATTCCTTCTCTCCATAGATGCTGCCTCACCTGCTGAGTTTCTCCAGCATTTTTTGTCTAATACGGTAATATGTTGGGTAAAGTAGCCCAAAAGATTTTAATTCTTGAGACTTCAGATATTTTGCCAAGTGACAAATGTGGAACTCGGATACAAAAGTTCAGTAAGGCTTATAGTGAGTATATTTTCTTGTTGAAGAACTCGCTCAACACTTGTTTAATGTTTAATCAATATTTTGTGATAGTTCAAAGTTCTCTATATACAGAATCTCACTTTTGATCTTGCATACAAAATTGTGACATCTGAGGAAATGTTATCAAGTAACACTGAAGAATTTCATGCAGTGTAAGTTGCAAATGTGATAGATATTTATAGTCATGGAATAATTATGAAGGCTAGAGTTCCAAAGCAGAATCTGAAATAAGTGAGTGGTGTGAACTACTGTTCAAGATGTAATATAATCCATTTAAAACACCTTCAACAACACAATGCTTTAAGTGCCGGAATTAAAAGGATTTAACCTTAGCAGGGAGTAGTTAAGCAAAACAACTCTTGATATGTGAATTTTCACAGCAAGAAGCCATAGAGAGCAAGTCTATGCAGAAATAATAGACACTAAGTGCTAGAGTAACTCAGCGGGTCAGGCAGAATCTTTGGAGAAGAAAAGACAGATAACGTTTCGGGTCGAGACTCTTCCTCAGACTGAAAGTCAGGGTTGGGATGACCTCAGGCCCCTCTGGCTGGGGAAGGTGCGATCTCAAGAGGGAAACAATGTGAAGAACCATGGAACTAGTAAAAAGACTTGGGCGGAGGAAGGTGAGGGGAGGGGAGTGTAAGTAGAAGTTATTTAAAATTAGAGAATTCAATGTTCATACCACTGGGTTCTAAGTTATCCAAGTGATATACGAGGTGCTGTTCCTCCAATTTGCATGTGTCCTCACTCTGGCAATGGAGCAGACCCTCCATTGTGCCTCAGAAAGGTCAGTGTGGAAATGGGAATGGTTGTTGAAGGGGAGGTGGTTTGCATGATGGATAGGACGGCATCGCCAACTCTCTGCAATTCCTTATGGTCTTGGGCTGAGCTCTTGCCCTACCAAACTGTGACACAACCCAAGAGGATGCTTTCTATAATTTCAACCTGCAGAAATTGGTAAGAGTTGTTGGTGACATGCCAAATTCCGTGGCCTTTTGAAGAAGTAAAAGTGCTGGTGCACTTTCTTAGCTGTGGCACCAACGTGGACCAGGACAAATTGTTAGTGATATTTACACTTAAGAACTTGAACTTGAAGTTCTTCAGTGTAAATTGCATTGATACAGTGGGGCATGTACACTATCCTACTTCCTGAAGTCAACTCTCCTTCATTTTCTTGACATTGAGGGAGAGGTTATTTTCCTGACACCACATTATTAAGCTCTCTATCTCAGCTCTTTTGATGGCATGGTGGCACAGCGGTAGAGTTGCTGCCTCACTGTGTCAGGGACCCGGGTTCGATCCTGATTATGGGTGCTGCCTGTATGGAGTTTGTATGGTCTCCCTGTTACTGCGTGGGTTTTCACTGGGTGCTTTTGGTTTCCTCACACATTCCAAAGACGTACAGGTTTGTAGGTAAATTTGCTTCGTAAAAAAAATGCCTACGATGTTCTGTTGTGCTGAAGCAAAGCAAAAATTTCATTGTCCTATCAGGGACACATGACAGTAAAGTCTCTTGAATCTTGAAATTTAAATTGTCCCTAATGTGTCGGATAGTGCTACTGTACCGGTAATCTTGGTGCCGAACCCGGGGCGGACTCAGTGCCCCATTTCCAAGCTGTATCTCCAAATTAAACTGATCTCCTTCCTGTACTTTGTCTCGTCATTGTTCAAGGTCCAGCCCACTGTGGCGGTGTCATCTGCCAACCTGGTGTTAGAGTAGAATCTGGTTACACAGTTGCCAGTGTATAGGGAGGTAAGTGGCTGATGATGCAGCCTTGCAAGGCACTGCCAAGGAGGATGTTTTTGCACCTATCCTTACTAATTGCTGTCTATGGTTTGTGTTTATTAACTTAGCACATTGCAACAAGAATGGTGAAACTCGTTCTGTATTATCAAGAAGCGATAATAAATTATTGACGGTATGCCAAGAAGAAAAATTGATGTTTGCATCAAGCACATTCAAGAATATATAAATTACTAGACTAAGTGGGACCCATTGGGTCCCAGCATCACACGGGAGGGCTGGTCACCAACGCAATATTCCACCTCTCCACCAATTCCAATATTGCTCGCCAGTTGGGGGGGGGGGGGGGGGGGGGGGGGGGGCTTTCTCTTGTGCTAGTATGGGTGTTGCGGGCCGAAGGTACTGGTTTCCAGTGGGCTAGTATAGACATTGTGGGCCAAATGGATTCTTGGTCTGGCAGCCGACTGTTGCAACAATTTTAAAAGCCAAGCCAAGGCAAACAATTTGGCTGCAGCCACCCGACAACCAAAATTCATTTTGTGAATACAAACTTGTTAAAAAGGAGAGGCAAACAATTGGGCAGCAGCCACCCGACAACCAAAATTCATTTTGTGAACACAAACTCGTTAAAAAGGCGAGGCAAACAATTGGGCAGCAGCCACCCGACAACCAAAATTCATTTTGTGAACACAAACTTGTTAAAAAGGAGAGGCAAACAATTGGGCAGCAGTCACCTTACAGCCGCATCGAGGGGACTCACCGTGGAGTAGACGTGCGTTCAGTGTTATTCGCAGTTCAGAGAGCCGTGACCCTCTCGCTTCCTGGGTCTGGCAGAGACTGAGTGAGGGACTACACTTCCGGGTTTTATAGTCCCGCCCCCCTGCCGCCAGCAGAGAGAATGGGGATTTAAAAAAACCATTAATATCTCTCTGATTTTCTATCGATGGGAAAACTCCTCCGGTCCCGGAAGGCGGAGGAGGGCTCTGAGCGAGGTGGACAAAAATGACGGCCGTAGGTGGCGGCATTCTCTCGGAAATCACACCATAGCGAGCCAAAAGCGGTCAAGATCAGACTTTTAGTAATATAGATGCTCAAAATAAGAAAGAGGTGTCAGGAATTTACCGCAAGGTGAAAATTTGTAATTTGTATCTTTTCCACATACCTGTACCTACATTGGTGACAAATCATAATGCTTTCATTAACAATGCTTGGTGCTGTCAGCAGTGCCAGTGGTTTCTTTGAGAGTCTAATCATGGGACAAGGGGATAGGGTGGTCAAACAAGCATTGGGCCTCATCAGTCAAAATATTGAGTATAGAAGTCGGGAGGTCATGCTACAGTTGTACAAGACTTGAGGCCACATTTAGAGTATTGTGTTCAGTTTTGGTCACTCTGTTATAGGAAATATGTTGTTAAGCTAGAAGGGGTACAGAGAAGATTTACGAGGATGTCGCCAGGACCCGTGGGCCTGAGCTATATGGAAAGATTGAGCAGACTGGGACTTTATACCTTGGAGTGCAAGAGGATAATGGTGATCTTATAGAGGGGTACATGATCAGAAGGGGTATAGATAGGGTAAATGCAGTCTTTTGCCCAGAGTAGTGGAATCGAGAACCAGAGGACAGAGGTTTGAGTGGAGGGAGGGAGGGGGGGGGGAGGGTTTAATAGGAACTTGTGGGGCAACTTGGTAGGTTTTGGGACAACTTGAGGGGATGGTAAGTATATGGAACAAGATGCCAGAGGAGGTATCACAATGTTTAAGAAACATTTAGACAGATAGATGGATTGGATGGGTTTAGAGCGATATGGGCCTAATGCAGGCAGTAGGGACTTGTGTAGATGGGGTATGTTGATCAGCATGGACAAGTTGGGCTGAAGGGACTGTATGTCTTTATGACCATTCTCATATCTCAGTATGAATGGTGTACATTGAAATATAGTGGTCTGAAATGAAAAGCCACTGCAGGTGTGTTGCCAAAGTCATTGCTATTACAGTTTTATTGTGGTTGTGTGTTCTTTATTATTGTATCGCTGCAGACAACCCAAATTTCCACCAGCCTGGCTGTGTGGCAATAAATTATATCTAATCTAATCTAATCTACACTGTGAAGATCTTTCAAATTCAGAGGAACATTTTCTGCTTACAACAACTATCGAGAGCTAGGGAGGCACAGAAATATAATTCCCAAAATAGTATGCAAAATGGTTTTATAACCACGGACAAATATCCAGATGAAGTTACAGGAATGTACTATTCACTATGACATGAGGTGTTAAAGAACAAGATTGTGATAAGGGACAAGGTTGTTATAAGTGGAGATACAGATCACATACAAAGTGAGAAGTTAAACTAAGATGATTAATTTTAGAAGTTTTGCACTGAAAATTCAATATTGTAATCACAGTTGCATTAGCCAGAGGTATTATGGACTGGGATTAGATTAAGATCCCACAGCATTGTAAATTAGTGCACAAGTGGCAACGACGCCTCTTGGACTTAGAAATGGCTAATGGGTCTTTTCCAAATTGCACATATTAATTATTGTGGAGGGAAATTGATAATTTCTTGGCACTCATAGTTACTCGAAATGGATGAAAGTGATACTTGTTAGTTCCACAAAAGAGTGTTGTGTCGAACAACTGACCTCCATTTTCTTACGTTACAGCTTTTCAAAATAACTTGTTTTGGATAAAAGTCTCTGGTTTTCTTTATTTTAGTTGAGTGCTTTAGGAAACAATGATACTAGGCAGACATGTATTTCACAATATTATCCAGCGTCAAATGATGGAACTGAGATGTCAGTGAGAATTTAAAAAAATAAATCAGATGTTACAGGGAAGCGTGTTTAACAATGAGTGTTTGTTTAGGAACACTTTTTACTAAAACCATAGAACAATGCACAGACTATATTCTTGCCGAGTTACTAATGTGTAAAAGAACTCAGAATAGGATTGAGCTTTAATTAAGAAAATCTTGAAGGGAGAATGAATGAGATGCCTTTAGAAAAATAAACTAAAATATGACTCAAGCCAGGGAAAGAGATATTTTTGACATCATTATGTAGTTTGTGGTGTTAATACCGCCTATGAAATCAAACATTCAGAAAATAGATATTTTTGAGATATGAGATAAATTCAAAAGTTCACACGTACATCATTTAATTTCTGCAAGGAAAACATAAAAAAAAAAAAGAAAGACTGCATTCCAGAATTTGATCCATTGGAAACTGGAAAAATGTTACAATGTTCTCCTGACTTGAATTAAGAAGTGACATCTTCCTCAAGCTCAGAGATGGACATGATACACACAATACAAATTCCTTTAAGATCAAAGAGACTCAAAAAACTGTGCATTTATTAAATCTTTAAATAACATGTATGTGAATCACTTGTTCAATTCAAGAAGGGGAGAGCAATGTAGGCTATATGTACACAGTGCAAGTGTTAAGAGTTCAATAAAGCCCTTGGCAAAGTTCTTGCTGCACTGGTGGGTTAGTGTCTATATATTCCACATTGTTTGGTTCAAAATAAGACCAGAATACTCCGCCATTCAATTATGGCTAATCTATTTTCCCTCTCAACATTCTTCTGCCTTTCCCCTGTAACCTTTGATGCTCTTCCTTGACAAGAAGCTATCAATCTTCGCCTTGAAAATACCCATTGTCTTGGCCTCCACAGACATCTGTGGCAATGAATTCCACAGATTCTCCAACCTCCGACTATAGAAATTCTTCCTCATCTCCATTCTGAAGGTACGTCCTTTTATTCTAAAGCTGTGCCCTCTGGTACTAGACTCTCCCACTAATGAAAATATCCTTTCCATGTAAATCCTATCCATGCCTTTCATTATCTGGTAGGTTTCAATAATGTCTCCCCTCATCCTTCTAAACTCCAATGAGTACAAGCCCAGTGCTGTCAAAACAACGAACATGTGCACTCTGATACATCACAAATAGCAAACATTTTACTGTAAGGAAATAAAATATTTTAACTTACTCTTAGACAATATTACATGTCTTTGCCTGATTTCTGGAAGGTTCGCGATCTTCTCTAGGTTCAGGTTCTCTGTGGGAAAAGTGAAAAACTGAAAATACAATCTGTTGCATGTTCATTAGATAGATTTATTGGTCTACAATATAATGAGGGAAGTCAGGTGAGGCAGGCTTGGGATCAACAGATAACTTTGAACGCAAGTTTCCATCGATTTCAACCTCTCACGTTTTCCTAAGTTTTAGAAATACGGTGCGGAAACAGACGCTTCAGCCTACAGAGTCCGCACCGACCAACAATCACCTGTACACTCACTCTATCCACACACTGGGGACAATTTTATAATTTTTACAGAAGCCAATTAATCTACAAACCTGCACGTCTTTGGAGTGTTAGAGGAAAATGGAGCACCTAGAGAAAACACACCTGGTCACAGGGAGAATGTACAAACTCCATACAGACAGCACCTGTCGTCAGGATCAAACCCGGGTCTCTGGCGCTGTAAGGCAGCAACTCTACCGTTACGCCACTCTATCAGTCAAGTGGAGACCCAGTAAAGAGATTGGTTGTCATATAAATTCAAATTGAGTGACTGGTCATTTAATCACTGGGAACCTATAAGCCAAGCCAGATGGACCTTGATATTTTATCTGCCCCTGTAGAATTCGACAGAAATGTTTGTTCTATCTATGTAATTTATAAGCTTTAATGAGCATTCAAAACAAACCTAACTCTACCAGATTAGGAAGTAAATCTAAAGGCCTGTAGTTAGACCAGAGTGGTTTATTATGATCATAATTCGTGCGAGGGATCGCTTGCAGCTCCTTAAAAACTGATTTAATAAAATTCAACTATAAAGATCTACTGTGTCAAATTACTTTTTAATTTATCCATCTCAGTTGTACATGAGAATAATACCTACTTTGGTTATCAGTAGATTCATTGTGTTGCTAGCAAGTTTAGGCAGTACACATGATAGAGAATGTTGATACACAAATACCACTTTGAATCAAGATTACTACTTCAACATAATGACAGCCTAAATAAATCAGTGGACTCTCCCCAAATGGGTTTTATGAAAGTATACACAGACTCCAAACATTCTGAAGACAATCGCACTATGTTACTTCCAGGGGCTTCATAAACCATCTGCAATCCAATCTTGTTAGCACAGCTACATAAAGAGCTGGTTCTCAGAGATCCTTTCATAAATTATAGGAGCAGAATTGGGCCATTCTGCCATTCAGGTCTACTCCACCAATCATGGCTGATCTATCTTTCCCTCTCAACCCCATTCTCCTGCCTTCTCTCCATAACCCCCGACACCCATTCTAATCAAGAATCTGTCAATCTTTGCCTTAAAACTATCCATTAACAAGGCCTCCACGGCTTTCTGTAGCAGTAAATTCCACAGATTCACTACCCTCTGACTAAAGAAATTCCTCCTCGTCTACTTTCTAAAGGTACATCCTTTTATTCAGCGTCTATGGTATTTGGTCCTAAACTAGTGGGATATCAGAGATAAAAATTAAGTAATTTGATTGGAACAGCTGGATGGTACATTTTGGCTCTGCTCAAGGAATGAATGGTTAGGGTTCTGAAACAACACATCATTACTTTAAGATCCTCTGTTCACAGTAACTCGGACAAATAGGAGCAGGGAGTAGATCACCTGACCTGCTGGACATTCTCTGAAAACCAGTAAGCTTACGGTTGGAGCCAACTCTTATTTTCCTTCCCTACTCCTAATGATGCTTCTAAAAATCAGACATTTGCTCACAACACACAGATTCACAATATTATGCAAGTATGCATTTCATATAATAGCAACTTACCAATTAATATTGATGATGCAAGAACTCTTGGTCAATGAATGTGTGCAACAGACAGAAGGGCAATTCCAAAGCTTACAGGACAATAAAACCTCCAATGTGTTGGAATAAACTGTATTGAAAACTGTTTATTCAACTGGTTTATTGCAAAGAGTACATTAGTACACATACATACGCAGAAGTAGTTAGTTGGAATTTCTGTAGTTTTCCAGATTTATTTGCTCATTTTCTGCAAGAGAAACCTGGAAATTTAGGATAGTAGTTGTGTACGTCATCTGAGAGCACTTAGTATGCGAAGGAATACTGTGTGAATTCATGTGAATAGATGTATGCCCATTTGTGAGGCCATGATAAAGTCTACCTTGACATTCACTTTTTTATTTTGCTTATCCCTTTCTAAACTAGTGTTGAAACCAGATAAAACTCTTTTTTTTTTTTTTTTTAAATTGTAGCAGAATATTTTATATTTGTTTTAAATCCACAAATTTATTTGTATGGCCTTGTAATGCCATATCCAACACAGAAGAAAAAAGACAGTGAAAGTTGTTTAATGCCAAATGTAAAGGTATTTTTAAAGACATGGCAAGGTAAAGCCACGTCAATGGCAGCTAATAGTTATACAATATTAATAGTTAAAAGACTATATAGGATTCATTAATTCAGCACAATGCTATTGATTTGAGAAAGTAAAATATGATTTTTTTTTTTTTAACTCAAGGAGGAAGTTCTGTTTCGCTAGTCAGTTAGTGATGGAATGTTACTGGAAAGTTCCCTAGATCAAAGTTTCTTGGAAATTGTTTTCCAGAAGAACTGACTTGCAATTCCATTAAAAAAAAAAAAAACTCATAACAAGAAACATTCTTGCTGCAATTAGGGAGCAAAGTTTATAAAAGTCACTGGACATTTGATCAGAATAATTTTTCAAATGTTTCTAAGGAGGAACATTTTTTCAGGAGAAAATATGAACCTTCATTCTTTTTCTACAAAAGAAGGCTTATCTATTATTGTTTTATTTATATAGGTGAAGCCACAATTTGGTTTTGACCCCAGTTGAACACTACAATAGTGCGTGCTATTCTCCAGAGGCATTTCACAGGTGGAATGGAGAAATTAATTGTTGCCATGGGACCCAATATAAAAATGTCAATCCACAAAGTTTGCGTGGCACTGACTTGGGGCAACTTGTAATTAAGTAATTTAACTTTAAGGTTTGTGAGTAAAACGTTAACCCATCACTAATGTAATATTTTAGTTGTTAACAAAAGTTGACAAATAAAGGATTCAATTCAATTCATATATTTGGCAGGTAATTGACATTTTAGCAATTGTAGCTTTTTCATCTACTCAAGTACTGTAACTTCAGAATTAATAATCTTTTGCAAAATGCATTTGTAGAATCAGAACTGTAGAAACAACCTTTAAAACTCAAAACTAGACAACATGCTGCAGTAACTCAGCAGCTTAAAGCCATGTCGTCTTGAAATTAGCATATTGGATAATTTAATAAGCCATAAAAATCATGTGGCCTATCATATAATAGTGGCCAGCTGGCTGATTAAATTATCAAATGAACTGTATTGGGATGGAGCAGGGGAAAAAGTGTATTTATTTGAAGGGCCACTAGGTGGTTGGTGGAGAAGAATCATAAGTACAGGTGATGGTTAAGTCTAAAGAAAATGTAATCCTTACTGAGAGCAAGATAGGAACTTCCTACCATGAGGATCAGTTAACTTGAATGCCAGAGAAGCTAGTGCAATGCAGGAGGGTCAGGTAGTAGTAGAGAGCAATACAAGTGTATCGTGGCAGCTTTCGCACTCACCACTAAATGGCCTATATGTGATTAATGCTGCCATCATTACAAGCTGCTCCAGTTAAGATAGTTCAGCAAGTTCAAAGATGAATTTTGATTGAATAGATTGACCCATTGTTAGGCAAGAAGCAATTTAGAGATAGATCCCAAGATCACCAAAGCGTTAAGTTGCAAGCACCAGGAGCAGATTAACCACCAGGATAGGTTAACCAACTGTCTAAGAAAATTACTGTGCACTGATCTGTACAGACCAAAAGTATATTTATTTATTTTTAATCCATCATCAGCAACAACAATGCAATGATTATAATTTCATGATTTCTACTACATTTATGCTAAGGATGAGACTTTTCACCAATCCAGACCAGCATTTGAGGAAGATTTTTATAATATTATACAATATATCCAGTGAATAGGTTAGAGGTTGTGCATTAAAGTGACTTTACTTCTGAGCTGGGATAAGGCCATCAATGGCCCGGCCTTTCTCAAGGCTTTTCTCCATTTCAATTAGCAGCTTGACACCATCGACCACCATTTGAACCAAGTCAACTTCAGAGAAACCCAGACGGTCGGCATTGGAAATATCAAAAACTCCACCGACTGCAGCAGTATCCACACCACCTGGCAAGAAAACAGTCAATAGCATTAGTATGATTGTATAGTACATACCTTACCTTCAATACAAAAGCTTGATATAGATTTAAAGAAATACTTTAAATTAACTAACAACCTTAGGGACAGCACAGTGGTAGAATAGCTGCCTTACAGCACCAGAGACCCGGGTTCAATCCCGACTATGGGTGCTGTATGTATGGAGTTTGAATGTTCTCCCCATGACCACATGAGTTTTCTCTGGGTGCTCTGATTTCCTTCCACACTCCAAACACATACAGGTTTGTAGGTTAATTAGCTTTGGAAAAATTGTAAATTGGCCCTAGTGTGTAAGATAGTGCTTGTGTGCAGGGACTTGTCGGCACAGACTTGCTGCACCCGATTAATTAATTTAAACCTTAAAATATGTACTTGAATTCTACTTTAATCTGAATGATGTGTATTCTTTTTAAACAACACTTCAAAATGTGGAAATCAGTTACGAAGCAGAAGTGAAAGTGTTGAGAAAAAATAATTCTCTGTTCCTTAAAGGTAGTGAAAGCCAGCAGTACTTGTTATTGCTCATATGGAATAGGTTTTGCTTCAAAATACCAAGCCTCAGTTAAAAAGTGGGCAATTTTATTATTTTGCAGAATTCAGGTCATTTTGTGTCAATACATAAGAGGAAATTATGAACTATATGCTCCAACATTTCCTAATGTGGCCAGAAATGCATTTAAACATGCAACACTATTTAAGATCAGAAAATAAAAAAAGCAAGCAACTAATTTATACCAGTCAGAGTTATGGTGGGATGAGTGTCATAACTCAAGTGATCATCTAAACAGAATGGGTTTAAGATTTATTCAACAGAATCCAAATTTGGCTGAGAAGCTCTCTGCTTATTTTGGACAAACCAGTGAAGTACATAAATGGTGTCTGGGGAACGGCACATCACGGGTGCTGCCAGCCAATTGCACAAACCTCCTAATATGGAGTTTGAAGAAGCAGGAAATAATTTGACTCGCTCTTGTCCACCCAACTTAGATATACATACAAACTCCCACTGTCGCCACTTCCCCACTGAATAAAAATCATACTCCTTTTCCCCTTCTATTAAAAATACTCAAGCAGCAGTTGAAGTCCTTAATATCTCAATTGTTTGACTGGGCTTGGAGGCAAACAGGTCAAGAATCTTGTTAAGATATCAGTAAAACAGTTCCAACTGGTAACAGAAACAAGGAACTGCAGATGCTGGTTTACACAAAAAGACACGGGTGGCACGGTGGAGCAACGGTAGAGTTGCTGCCTTTCAGCACCAGAGACTCAGGTTCGTTCCCTACTACAGGTGCTGTCTGTATGGAGATTGTACGTTCTCCCCATAACCTGCGTGGGTTTTCTCCCTGTGCTCCAGTTTCCTCGCACACTCAACACATGAAAATTTGTATGCTAATTGGTTGTTAAATTGTAAATTGTCCCTAGTGTGTAGGATAGTGTTAGTTTGCGGGGGAAATCGCTGGTCGGCACGGACACAGTGGGCCAAAGGGTCTATTTCCACACTGTATCTCCAAACTAAAGACAAAGTGCTGGAGTAACTCAGTGGGTCAGGCAGCATCTTTGGAGAACATGAATTGGTGACGCTTCAGGTCTGGACCTGTCTTCAGACTGTAGAAAGCCCCAAGCTGAAATATCATATCATCTACCCATGTTCTTCAGAGATGCTACCTGCTGAGTTATTCCAGCACAGTGTGTTTTTTTTACAGATATAGTTGAATTATTTATCTGGAAAGACTGGATGCAATCTCCTAGTTGCAATCTGGCCCAAATTTTAAGGGCAACTTTGAAAAACTGAGTGTGGGCGTCTCGACTGTATCTGTACCAAATCACCCCTCCTAAAATATACAATGCTGGAATATGGCAAGAAGCACAAATGAATTGTTGCATCCTCTAGGGATCAGTAAATTAATTTTGGGTGGTGACCCAGCCCACTGTTGCCAGAATGAAGAGCAGCAGATGCCTTTCCACCAGGTAAGAGCCGACGTACCTGTGCCGCGCTTCTGCAGCCTCATTCGTTTCAGAACATCACCAAACTTTTCATGTTTACTGAGATTGGGCAGCTTCACATGAACACCAGCACGGAGACCGGTTCCCAGGTTCGATGGACAGGTCAGGATGTAACCCAGGTGCTCATTCCACATGAATTCATGGCCATTGCTTTTGAAGACATTCTCAATCTACAAATCGAAAATAAATTATTCAGAGGAAAATACAAAGCAGCTTTAGACTTTTAGCAAGGGTTTTAGACTTGATTAGTCAGGGCTTCAAAAGGTTATGGGGAGAAGGCAAAAAAATGGGGTTGAGAGGGAAAGATAAATCAGCCATGATTGAATGGCATAGTAGATGCGATTGATCAAATGGCCTAATTCTGCTCCTATAACTTATGAAATTAAAAGTCTTGGTGTCAATGTATCCCACTATCCTTTGTTTCATTGAATTAACAGTACAATTATGAGAACATTACATTTTGTGTATAGTAATGCAAATGTCTCTCTTCTGAAGATGACTATAACAAATTCTGCAACAATTCCAGGGAACAGGCCAGTATGAGAATTTAGGCTGCAGTCCTTTGGTAATGCCATCTAGTAGAAAATAAGGATGATATGCCTCACAGGTGTCATTCTTTGCCAGGCTTGTGTGAAGAACCCTAAAATGTTACAGCTCAAACAGAGCACATCAAAACCCATAGTTTCAGCTTTCCTAGAAGCTACCCATGGAACCTTTTGTCCCTGCGCTTTGAGTATCTTTTATACCCGATGTTCGTCTAAAGAATAATTTAATTGAGATTGGATATATGCTGCAGCATCAGAGACCATTTTGGATCCCCTGCCAGAAAGATAGATCAGCTATGATTGAATGGCAGAGTGAACTTGATGGGCCAAAGGGCCTAATTCTGCTCCTATGACCTATCAACGTTACCAACTCTCAGCAATGCTCCTTTGTACCTTTGATAGTCCTGTACAGAAGCGGTTGAAGACTTCCTTCATGTTTCCACCCTTCTGCATGGAGATAACACGAAGATGATCTTCTTCATTGACCCAAACTAGGAATGACTTATTGTCATTATGCCTAGAAAACACATTTAAGTTGGAACAAGCAAATCAACATCCCATTCAAGGAAGCATCAATTTTGTTTCCCCTATTAAGAGTGCAAGCTTTTGACAAGGATTTTATTTACTATATTTTTTTAATAAAAATGCAATTTCTGAATGTATGCTTGTTCATCTAAACGGGTATCATTAGAATTTCTTTATTGGATTGTTTTGTCCAAAAGATGGCCCTAAATTTGCCAACACAGCTGGGGTTGAGTGAAGGGAGGGAAGGGAAAAATAATCATACTTGTGGAATTCTGTGGAAATGGTGGCCAAGTCATTGGATATTTTTAAAGCAGAGATCGATACATTCTTGATTAGTAAGGGCATCAAAGGTTATGTGGAGAAGGCAGGAGAATGGGGTCAAGAGTGAAAGACAGATAAGCCATGATTGAATAGCAGAGTGGACTTGATGGCCCAATTCTGCTCCTAATTCTGCTATGTCTTGTGGTCTTATAAATAGAATAGCTTTTGACTGTTTAATTCTCCAAAAGGACTCCAAACCAAATTCCCTCCTGATTAGACACTTTCTCCCTGTGAAATGCAGTTACCAACATGCTGGAACGAAAGTAATCTGAACTATAATATTTTCTCCCTATCTTCCTCCCACACCAACTAACCAAATGCCTCTGCTGTCCGGCCAGTCACGTGCCATCCCAGATGCCAGCAACAGTGGAGACAATGGCTTGTCAAACAGAAAGTGATCATCAATTAGGGCCTGCTGTTCCTCATCAGTCATGTTCTTCAGGGCATAGTATTTGCCAGAGAATTCACCATCTAAACTTTTCAAGCCTGGAGAAAAATGAAAGTTACGATTTAGTGATCCTGTGATTAAAATCATCTTAGATTTATTATCTCATTTTATTATTTTGACAAATTAAAGCTCCCCAAAGAACTCAAAATTAGACAAAATCAATAAGAGTTGCATTTATATGAAAAGATTGCCACACTGTATTGAGCATCCGAGTATATTTATAGCTTATGAAGTCTTCAGGAGGATGGGCGACTCTGGAGAAAGAGAAAGAGATTTGGGCAGCATAGTGATACAGCTGCTGCATCAGTGCCAAACATCCAGGTATGATCCTGTCTACAGGTGCTCATTGCACAGACTTTATATGTTCTCCCTGTGACAGCGTGGGTTTACTCACACTCCAAAGACACAGATTTGAAGGTTAATTCGCTTTGATAAATTTTAAACTGTCCCCAGTGTGTAGGATAGTCCTAGTATATGGCGTGATTGCTGGTCAGTGCGGACTCAGTGGGCTGAAGGGCCTGTTTCTGCACTGTATTAAAGTAAAAAATGGCTCCAAAGAACCATGAATAGCAACTTGATAATGACCCATTTCAGAAATGTTGATAGAGCACAACTTAAAACAAATTTCTCAAAGGGATTAAAAAGCACCAGTGGAAGAGCAGTATTGTGACTGTGCAGGATGCATAACTTGAAAGTCTGTGTTTGGGATACATTGACCAAAGACGATATCCAAGATGTCATGTTTCTTTACTAAATGTAATTATCTTGCCCCCGCCCCCTGCTGTCAAAGATGGAATCTCACCCACATCTTCTCTTTCTCCCATAGTTCAGCTTGCTTCCCCTCTCTCCCCCCCAGACAGAACAAGGATAGTTTCCCTGGTCCTCAACTTTCATCTCACTATCCTCCTCATCCAACACATTATTCTCCAACATTTCTGCCACCTTCAACATGACATCTTCCCAACACTTTCTGCCTTCCGCAGAGACCACTCCCCCTGCAACTCCCTGGTTCACATATTTTCCCCACCCAACCCCCCCCCCCCCCCCCCCCCAAGGTACTTTCCCCTGCAACCGCAGAAGGTGCAACACATGTCCCTATACCTCCTCGCTCACCTCCACCCAGGGACCACAACAGTCTTTCTGGCTGAGACAGAGGTTCACGTCCAACCTCATCCACTGCACTCAATGTGTTCCCAATGTGGCCTCCTGTACATTGGCGAGACCAAGAGCAGTCTCTGCGACCGTTTCACTGGACCGCACACAAACAAGAGGCACATGACCTCATATTCCACTTGGGTAGCTTACAACCCAACTGTTTGAACATTGAATTCTCCAATTTCAGGTAACTAACATACAACAACCCTCTCTCCTGGAAAAACCCTACCTCTTCTCCCCCCCCCCCCCTCCCCTCCTCCGTGCCCCATCTGGATGTGCATATATGAAGGGTCCCGACTGAAATATCACCTACCCACATTCTCCAGAAATGCAGCCTGACCTGCCAAGTTACTCTAGCACCATGTGTCTTCATCTGCAGTTCATGGTGTCGACATTGAACAAGTCAATCCCAGTGAAGGGATTACACCTGGTTCAGTGAGTGCCACAACAACCACTGCTCACACAAGAGAAAGAACTGATCACTGACTTCAGAAAGGAAAAGTAGGAGGCCACCTGCCAGTTTAAAAATTGGTGGGTTGTGGTGGAGAGAGTTAGCAGCTTCAAATTCCTGGGCATTAACATCTCGGGTGACCCGTCTTGGGCCCCACACGTGGTAGTAATCATGACAACGGCACGCCAGCACTTTACTTCCTTACACATTTAAGGAGATTGGGCATGTGTTCAAATACTCTTAACATACTTTTACAGATGTGCTGTAGAATGTATCCCGACTAGTTGCATCATCATCCTCCAATATTTTTCCTCATAACTTTTCACAGTAAGGCAGAACAAAGAGGTGGAGATCCAGTTGGTCTTACCCTTGCAGAATCTTTTTTTTTAAATAGCAGTTTAGGCTTTAGACAATTACTGCAGCATGGAAACAGGCCCTTCCATGCCAACCAGCGATCACCCCTGTACACAGCCCCTGTATTCAGGATTGAACCCGGGTCACTGGTGCTGTGAGGCACCACTTCGCCACCCCAGTTTAAAAGACATTGCCAAAATATTGTTTGTTTTTGTTTTTTTATAAAGAGAAGGCGTATATATAATGCAGTGAAATATTGTCCTTAATTTTTACTTTATAATATGAAATATGTCAGATCAGCGATTATAGTTCCCGATGAATCACAGTAATATGTGGCATTTGCAGTTCATCCGACCCTTGCAACTTTACTGAACATTGCTGCATTTTCAATTCAAAGGGCAAGCTTTAATGGCACCGAATAGGTCTTTAAATGAAAGAGGAAATATTTGCTGAGGACTCATTTTTCATCGGGTTTTCCAAAAATCATGAGAAACATTTCAGTTTCTCAGAACTAGTTTACATACAAACATTAAGACAACATATAAATCGAGATGTACGATTTATTTTCCAGTCTTAAAAAAATAAAGACACCTTAATCTGGATATAAAATTGGAGCCAACATGTTTTAAAAGCAGCAGAGTTTAACAAGAGGTCACGTGTTAACAGTGTGCAAATATTTCCTTCCATAAATGGTCTAACTATGCACAGTTACACTTTACCACAGACGAACGGAAATAGCATTAACAACACTTTACCACAGACGAACGGAAATAGCATTAACAGTTGAACACCAGATTAGTCTGAAACTTGTGCGTTTTATGTAAATGAAATGAGTTGCTTCCCTATTTCAGGCAACAGCCAGCTCATGGTCAGAGATTATTAAGTTAACAGGAAGTTTAGTTTCCTTGGCAGAAATAATCATTTTTGTGGGGCTGGGAAAAGGGAGCGGCAAGGCAATACCAGACCAGTCAATCTGCTTGAGGGGGATACTCCAACATTGCTAAATCACACCAGAGAAAATGGAAAGAAAACTGTGCAGAACAGGCATGATTATCATTTAATTAGTATATGCAAATAAGTTGCCACAAATCACTTTGAGTTATTATTGCTAGTTTTCCAGAATTATATCTCTGTGAATACATCCGCAATTTAGTTTTAAGAAAATCAATGGGTGGCACAGTGGCGCAGCGGTAGAGTTGCTGCCTTACAGTGCCAGAGCCCTGGGTTTGATCTCGACTACGGGTGCTGTCTGTACAGAGATTGTGCGTTCTCCCTGTGATCGCATGGGTTTCCTCTGGGTACTCCGGTTTCTTCCCACATTCCAAAGAGGTGCAGTTCTGTGGGCCAATTGGCTTCTGTAAATTGACCCAAGTGTGTAGGATAGAACTAGTGTACAGGGTGATCGCTGGTCTGTGCAGACTTGGTGGGTCGAAGGGCCTGATTCCACACTGTATCCCGAAAGTCTAAAACTCATTATTAAAGACTCGTCAACCGTTTAAAAAATTAAAGCACATTATTCCCATCTGACTTTACCATCCTCTGAAAGTTTCTCAACAGCACGACGCTCTCCTCGGCTGCAGTGAGGGGGGAGGCAGAAGCCCCGGATACTGCGGCCAGTGCGGACTCGGCTACTCAGCACGTAGTTGGGATCTAGGTCATCACCACCCTGAAAGACACAAATCACGTTCAATACTCAATCTTGTCTTTGCCACTTGGTTATTAATAGAACTGCTCTATTTAAAAGACACAAAATGCTGGATTAACTATCAAATACTATTTGATGGTCAGGCACAATTCTTGGATAGAGCCGAGGAAAAGAGGAACTGCAGATGCTGGTTTGTAAAAGACAAAGTGCTGGAGTAACTCAGCGCGTCAGACAGCATCTCTGGTGAACATGAATAGGTGACGTTGTGGGTCGGGACCCATCTTCAGACTGATTGGAGGGTCAGTCATGGATAGATGACATTTCTGGTAGAGATGCTTCATCAGACTTGACGGACTGTTCAATCAGTATTAAGAAGAAACCTGACCAAAAACATCACCTATTCATGTTCTTCAGGGATTCCGCCTGACCCGCCGAGCTACTCCAGCACTTTGACTTCTTTTGCAAACCAGCAACAGCAGTTCCTCGTTTCCTCAGTTCTGTTCAAGAACTGTCCTTAACCATCAAATGGCATCCAATATTCTGTAATACCTTTGACAAAGAGACAGCAGAGTTGAAACTCTGGCCCAAATGAGACTGCACCCGATTCATGTATTCTGATTTAAACATTGGTAAGTGTTGCATTTCAAGACCGGTTTACAATGAATACTAAACAACTAACACAAGAATGGCTTTAAATAATTCCTGCAGTTCAATTAGACTTTAAAATGTAAACCCATACCCAAACACAAGGAACACCATCTCCATAAGAATCTCTGATCAAAGTGCCAATGAATGCAGTTGTCGGTCAGAAAAAAACCCCAATCCAAAGTCAAACTACTTTCATGGCTGTTACGATGTCAGCACAAGGACACCTTGAGGAAGGTCATCTGCCCATTCTTACTTCAGGCTTAAGATATAGCATGGAAACAGGTCCTTTGACCCATTGAGTCCATGTCGAACAGCGATCACCCTGTCCACCCTACACTATCCTACTTACTAAGGACAATTTTACAATTTACCAAAGTCAATTATCCTACAAACCTGCCCATCTTTGGAATGAGGGAGGAAACTGGAGCACCCGGAGAAAACCCACGTGGTCACAGGGAGAAGATACAAACTCTGTATCGTCAGCACCTGTAGTCTGGATCAAACCCGGGTCTCTGGCACTGCAAGGCAGCAACTCTACTGCTGCACCACTGTGTTGCCCCTTACAATGTCAGAAAAGGGAAAGGACAATCACATCCAGTGACAGTCAAAGCTGTAACCTCTGGGAAAAATAATGGGATCAGTAAGTCTGTAGATTTAATAATATTAGATAATATTCCGCAGCCGAACTTTACATAGTATTTAGAGTTTTGTAGGATTCCAATTATTGAACAAGCTTCATGCAAACAAAAAAAAAAAAATAATTAACAAAGAATTTTTGTTGAATAGAAACTCGTCAAATTGTTAAAGACAGCAGCCCGACCCACTGAGTTGCTCCAGCAGTTAGTTTAAAAAAAAAAAATACAGATTCCAGCATCTGTATCCAGGCAATTATCTGCTAGTCTTGCTCGGCACCCGAACACCAAGCATATTTTTACACTCGCGTCTTTGTCCTGGACTTGAATCCACAATTTTATGACTCAGAGACAAAAGCTCAACCAAGCCCACCAAGGCTGACAGGAAGAGTTTATTCTTTGAAATACATGGAGGGCCTCAACTATGGATAGATAGGTCCAGGACAAAGACCAAGTAGACAGCGATCCCGACAGACCATCTACCTCTTTGGAGACCCTTGGATTATCTTTAATCAGGCTCTTCTGGACTTTATTTTACATTAAACATTCTTCCCTTTGTCCAATCTGATTTATCTGTACACTGTGGGCAGCTTGATTGGAATCATATAGCTTTCAGCTGTATGAACAGCACATAACAAAAAATATTTTCACTGTACTTTAGTACACGTGACAATAAACTAAACTAAACTAAACTGTCTGGTTGCATCGAGGACCATGGGGCTTTTTTTGCACTAGTATTGGGTTTATTAATTGATTGAATTCTTGTTTTTGTATATATCACCAATGTGTATTGTGAATAGGGCTTGTGCTGCTGTGAGTAATACATTCATTATTCCCTTGTCAGCACACATGACAATTAATCACTCTTGAGTCTTGAAGCCAACCAGATTTTCATTTCCTCCTCCACTGATCCATTGCCTGACCTTGAGTTTGTCGGGGTGAAGGTCAGTCCTGTGCTTGTCGGTGGGTTTGTAGCCACCATGACGATCCCGGATAACTGGGTCAAAGAGACCTTTGAACGTCTCGTAGGTCTCTTCGTCCCCAGCGACACAGCCCACGGTCATAATAAATGGATGTCCTGGACACAAAAGGAAACATCAATTACAGGTGACCCTTCATTCACCTGGGCCGCCCAGACTGACAAACGACCCGTGACTACCGGCTCGCTTCTCAAAGGAGACGAGAGTTAACCCCCATTTTTAAAAGCGGAAGGTAACGGAAGATGAAAGGAAGGTCACAGAATAACAGTCGGTTCTTTCAGAAATATTTTCAGGGTTATTCAGAAATAAGCCTGGGGTAGGGGAGGGCGGGCCAACTGAAAGATTTGTCAGGTGTATTACAGTACAGAATATGATTAAGTCTTGTGGAACAAATTAATAGAGCTTATTTTAGTGTTATTTTAGGAGCATTAAAAAATAAATAAATGTGGGCAAATCAACGACGCTCGTTGTAGATGGCGGTCAAACTAATCTAGTGCAAAACATCACACGGCGGTGTAACTGGATTAGAAAGACCTGCGTCAAAGTGGAGGGATTTTATACTAGTCCAGCAATCCAAAGGTTGTGACGGGATTAGCGAGGCCAGGTTGAACTACATTTCCACGATGGAGCCGTGGGGGGTGGGGGGGGGGGGGGGGGGAAAGAGTGTGGAAGAGGGGTGATTCGTATTTCCGTGTCTTGCCAATGTGCCGTGTGGTTAGCGAGCTCGATCCAAACGGGATACTCCCGCCCAGCCCAGCCCAGCCCAAGCCCAGCGACGTGCGTGGAGTCACAACTACATCAAGGAAAACCAAATGCGGAAATTTGCGGCATCGGTCGCTATCCCCGGCGCAGAAGGTCATAGCGTTATTCAGCAGAGAAACAGGCCCTTCGACGCAACTCACCCATGCCGACCAAGCTGCCCATCTACACGAGTCCCACCTGCCCACGTTTGGCCCATATCCATCTAAACATCTAATCATGTACCTATTCAAATATCCTTTACATGTTGTTATAGTACCTCTCCTCCTGGCAGCTCGTTCCATATACCCACCAACCTCTGGAAAAAGTTGTCTCTCAAGTTCTATTAAATCTTTCCCCTCTCGCCTTAAACCGATGTCCTCTGATTCTTGATTGCCCGATTCTGGGTAAAAGGCTCTGTGCATTTATCCTATCTATTCCTCTCATGATTTTGTACCTCTAAGATTACCCCTCATTCTCCTGCGCTCCAAGGAATAAAGTCCTAGCCTGCTCAACCTCTCGTTACAGCTCAGGCCGTTGAGTCTAGCAACATTCTCGTAAAAGGTCCGCATGTAAACCATAGGGTTATTAGAGAGCGGTAAAACATGAGACCGGCTCAGATAATTGCCGTTTATAATATTTCCGCAGCGTTAAATTAATAATCCGAATTGTGTGTATAGGCAAGACTGCAGCTTCCCCCCCCCCCCCCCCCCCACCCCCCACTTTCAGTCTGACGAAAGGTCCCGGAACTGAAACATCGCCTATCCTCTTTCTCCAGAGATGTTGCCTGACCCTCTGAGTACTCCAGTACTTTGTGCTATCTTTGGTATAGACAAGCATCTGCAATTATTTGCTTCTACTTTTTAGAAGAAAAAACAAGCACCAGGTTTAGTTTAGATTTTCCCCAATTGACTTCTGACCGTCTTGTAAAGTAAAATGTTGACGGAGCGAGGCAGAAAACTCATCCAAATGCCGTTTACCTGGGTTGTCCACCCCTGTCTGAATGGCATCGTCAAGGGTAAATCCGCTGGGAGTCTGCTTATCCCGCAACTTGCTATAGATCTCCGGAGTCAGGACTTTGGCCATGTAGTTGTTGTGCTTGTCCAAATCTGGAAACTCTTCTTTCGGAGAAAATTTCATTTTCAGGAGGTTGTGGCTGTTTCCAAAGGGCATGACAACCGCTTTACTGAAAGGCAAACAACTGCTTTACAAATTGCATTGAACAGAATCAAAGAAATGGTTTCTCACAGCGAGGGTCTAAGTGAATGTGCTGGGTTCACTTCATCGGAAATGTAGAACGCTTGCATGCCGAATTGAAACAATCTCATATGCAGATTTGTATTTAAAAAATGAAGTGTCACTTAGCCCAACAGCCTTGGAGATGCACAATTATTCGAAGAGTACACATTCCGTGGTCTAAATAAACTTACGGGTGAGTGTAGCAACGTCTCTTTCACATTTTAAAACACTTTAATTCTATTGCAGGGTAGGTAGCGGTCATTAGTGCTCCAAGCCACACAACTCAAATCTAAACAAAGATTTTATGCGAAAACCCGACTTTCGGCATGAAAATCGTTAATTGGTTTTTTGGAGAGGTGGGCGTTCTGGATCAATTAATAGTTTCGGAATGGGGTTTGCAATTGTCCCACGTCGGTTAACGCTCAAGACCACTGGATTCTCAAATAGCGCTACCATTACGTAAATTCCTCGTCCTTTCTTCATGACCTTATGGCGCTGAATTTCATACAAGATTTATGAAGGGCAATCCAAGTACATTAAATGTGTGATAAAGTCTACAATTCACCGATTAGAAACACTACAACATATTTCCTCAACAAATTGGCTCAGATATCCTTGGCAATTCCCCCCGAAGAAATATTTCACTAGCTGAGTTTAAGAACACGTTATAATACAGGCTTAGTGGGGAAATTAAACGCATTCCCATCGACATTGAGATGATTTTATGAACCTCGTCTTTTCAAACACACATTCGACCAAACCCACACATAGCTGTACTTATTATATGATAAACATCTGTATTAGAATGCATATTGTTTTAGCAATCAGTAAATACTCTGGTTAATCCTCGCGTTTTAACAATACGTCTACATAGATGCTACATGATCAATTCAGCGTTTAACAAACATGCATTTCCAGCCGAACTTCGTTAAAATTTCACATCTTATTTCATCCTCATACTTTATTTCTTATTAAGGGAACAAAACACATTTAATTTGCATTCTACCAGACTTTCCACTTAATGCAAAACGCTTTTTGAAACATGCATTTTTATTTTCTCTAATGCAAATAAAGGCAGAAAGTGCTTCACTTTTATTTTTGACCAGATAATTTTGTTTTGCAAAAACGACATTACCTGAAGGAGCAGAGATTTTTGAGGCACCAGTTTAATTCTAAGGCTGCTTTATCCACCTTATCGCTGCTCTCTGCGCCGCTCTGATTGGTGTCCCGCCGCGCAGCTGCTTCCCCCATTGGATTATATAGCGCGGCGGCACCGCCTTCTCATTGGCCGCTAATTTGGTCCCATTCACAGCTCGACCTGTCAATCTGGTGCAGGGGGAGGAGCCCGACGTCATCGACGTACGACCGCACGGAGGAGGGCAGTGGCCATGACGTAAGAGCCGAGCGACCGCCGTTGTCAGGGGTTACACGTGTGGGCCCGGCTGCCGGTGAGTTTACGGGCCTTGCCTCGGGGGTAAAGTTTTTGTGCATAGAGCGACGATAAGCGACGTGTGGACTATCGTTTCTGGGTTGTGTTCAGTTTTGGGCTTCATGTTATAGGAAAGATGTTGTCAAGCTGGAAAGGGTGCAGTGAAGATGTACCAGAATGTGGCCTGGACACGAGGTTCAGAGCTATGGGCAGAGGTTGAACGAACCGGCTGGGATTCTATTCCGCAGGAGCGCAGGAGGATGAGGGGTGGTCTTATAGAAGTGTATAGATCATAAGAGAAATATCTGTGTTGAATGCACATAATCTTTAACACAGAACAGGGGAATCGAGAACCAGAGGACATTTAATAGCAATGTTACAGAATTTTGAGATTTAAAAAATCAAGTCTGTAATTTATCCCATCAGATAAAGCATAGAAAGAAGTTTAAGTTATGGCCATTTTCATACTCGGAAATTAGCATCTTGTTCCCTATTGATTTTCTATGGACATAATAAAAAAGCTGTGATCGTGTGCAGTCAAAAGCCCATAACCTTCTTAAAAATTAAGAGAACTGAATGAAATTTTCAGTTATCGTAGATTGAACCATTCTGAAACAAATATAAAATAATCTTACTTGGATGACCTGAAATTAAAGCATATAATTAGTTAGTTACCCAAGTGTAGCTAATTTCAAACTTCAATTACTAGATCTAAACATCTATCCATTTCTTAATAAATGATTAACATTTTTAAATAGCCTAAGTGTCCAAATAATGTTCATAAATAATTCACAATAAAACATGATTTTTAAATCTCATTTACATTAATTTATAGGCCAAATGGAAGGAATTTAGTGTTCAATTGCTGTAAATTAAAGTCCATTTTAAATCAGCTTTCTAGTGGGATCCTGTGAACGCGCTGGTTTAGAACGTTCACATTGCGCTAGATTTGTGCCCTCAAATGCCCAGAAAAATACTGCGGGATATAATGGGCCCAAAATGAGCTACTCGCAATATTAAACTTTGTATAAAGGGATCTTAAGAAGCCCTTTTTAATGTTAAAATAAGCAGCCTACCTTCTATTATTTGCTCTATGCGACCCTGACAGCTGCCGGTGGTCGCGGGTTTAGAGATTGATTTTTAAACTATAACTATTATACGAGGCCTTTAAAACTAATAATAGCTTTTGCGACGGGGTCTTCCAGCGATTTTTCGTTAATAATTAACTAGGCTGAACATCTTCGATTTGAACAGCCTAGGGAAAATCGCGTTTTAAACCCGCCCCCCTCTAAACGGCGCCAAAATCGCGCACACCCGCAGTGACAGATTTTCAGCGACGCTTCAGGTAGGCTTTGCAACATACCTACATTTAAGGTGAGGGGGCAAAGTTATAATAGGAAGTTGGGGCGGCACAGTAGCGGTCACTGCCGTACAGCACCAGAGACCCGGGTTTGATCCTGACTACGGGTACTGTCTGTGCGGAGTTTGCATGTTCTCCCTGTGACCATGTGAGTTTTCTCCGGGTGCTCCGGTTTCCTCCCACATTCCAAAGATCTGCAGGTTTGTGTTAAAAATTGTAAATTGTCCCTAGTGCTTAAGAGTGCTAGTTTGCAGGTGATCACTGGTTGGCGCAGGCATTGGTGGGCTGAAGGGCCAGTTTCCCCGTTGTCGCTCTAAAGTCTAAAGGAACTAGAGTAGGGGAATCAAGAACCAGCAGATAAAGGTTTGTTTGATGGTTTCATAGGAAGGGGCAACTTTTTTTCACAACATTTTAAAGACATTAGGACAGATACATGGATGGAAAGGCATATGGGCTGTGATGTAAATGCTAGTGCCATCTTGAAACATTTGTACTCATCATCAATGTGTAAATGCCAGTGCTGGAGTACAAGCTGGGTGGTGTGCCTGTGCCTCGTGACTGATGACAAGTGACTTTCTAGTAGTTTCTGTTGGTTGTTGGATATAATAAACTTTTCTTACAAGATGTTGGACGTGTATTAATTGTGCTAGTCACAACAGGATCATACAGCAGACATTACATGGTGTCAGAGTAACAAAAATGGCAGGACTCAAGCCACCGGGACCACTTTCCATGCAAGGGAACTTAGCCAAGAATTATAAGGACTAGATAATGGCAATCCAGCTGTACGAGACGGCGACAGAACTGACGAGTAAGCCAGATAAGATTCAGTGTGCAACATTCCTCCACGTGGCTGGGCCAGCCGCTCAGCAGATTTATGAGACCTTTCAGTTCACTCTGGAGAAATTTGACAAAATACAACCATTGAAGAAGAAGTTCCAGACATACCAAAAAAGAACTTAACTGTCATAAGATACATCTTTATTACATGTAATCAGCGGCGAGGGGAGACCTTCTCCAGCTACCTGACTGCATTGAAGTCTTTAGCTAATGATTGCGAATTTGGCAGTCTGCATGACAGAATAGTCTGCGGCATCACCAGCCAGCCTCTCTGGGAGAAACTACTCCAATGCGATGACTTAACGCTGGAAAAATGCAGTGACATGTGTATGATGGCCGAAGCATCAGCCGAGCACGTGAAACAGATTGCCCCAACCGCCATCGCCACCGAAGAGACAGTTGATTACTTGAAACGAGACAGCGCCAGTCGGCCATGTGGCCGGGGCCGAGGCAGGGATTCGCGACCCAGACAATCACACACAGAAATCCGTAATTATGGTAATGATGCCGTCTGCCGGTCATGCACCCACGTGCATAAAACCAACTATTGCCCCGCTCAGTACATGAGATGTCACACATGTGGAGAGATCGGACATTTCTCCAGATCCCCTGACTGCCCGAGAAATAGAGCGCCCAACAGCTGTCCATGTTCCTGACAACATGACCAGCTAATCAGACAGAAGGCCGGGGACGGGAGCCGTGATTGACATCAAGTTCGAGATGACCGCTTCACCGCTGCCTGAGCCAATAAACGACGACTTTGATGTATTCTACATTGACGCCGTGATTGATTCGACGTGTGAATGGGTTCTGCTGTGCGGCATGAACAATGTGGACATTGAGCTCAAACTTGACTCTGGAGCTCAGGTTGACATCCTGCCAGAGAACTTGTTCAGAAAGACTGGTCTTGCATTAATGAACACTAATGGAACACTAAGGTCATACTCTGGACATACATTGTAGCCTGTGGGACAGGCAAAGGGGAGCGTTAAATTAGGTAAGAAGGAATATAGTGTAGTCTTTCAAATAGTGAGGGGGAAGTTGAACCCATATTTGGGAAACATATGTGAGAAGTTAGGGCTTCTTGTGCGAAATGAGGTGGTTGATGGTGTGAGTGCGAGCCCATCATACACTGCGAAAATCATTGAGGTAAACTGCGAGCTTTTCCAAGGGCTGGGAAGGCTGTAAAAACATGAGTACAACAGCGCTGCAAGAGAACGTGTAACCAAAACAAAACCCACCCCGCACTATCCCCTATAAGCTCAGGGATAAGGTCAAAGCCGAATTAGAGCGCATGGAAATCTTGGGAGTCATAAAGCCCGTGAGCGAACCGACAGATTAGGTGAATTCAATGACTGTTGTTAGCAAGCCTAATGGCGAATTCCGCGTATGCCTTGACCCGCGTGACCTCAATGCGGCCATTCGCAGGGAGCATTTCCCAATGCCGACGTTCGAGAAAATTGCAGCCCGCATGCCGAAGGCAAAATGGTTCTCGAAATTTGACGCTACAAGTGGGCAGTTCCCACTGAGCTACGACAGCTCGCTTCTGACCACACTTAATACTCCCTTTGGGAGATACCGATACAGGTGCACAACCTTTTATCCGAAAGCTTTGGGACCAGACACTTCTCGGATTTCGGAATTTTTCGGATTTCCGAATGGAAGATTTTTAGCGTAGATTAGGTAGGTAGCGCGGGCGGCTTGAAAAGTCTGGAGCGGCTGCCTCCTCCCCGGAGACCGGGGAATCATTGAAATCATTGCTTAAAGGTTAGTCAGTTAGTTTGGAGGGATTTTATGTGGTGGGGGGGGTGAATGGGGAAACTTTAATTCTTAGTCCCCTACCTGGTCGGAGAGGCGGGGAGCGGGCAATGCCTTACCGGGTCGCCGTGCGGTAAGCTCCGGAGCGCTGTGGCCGCCGACTCCCAACATCGCGGAGCTGGGGGCTGCGGGCGTCCGGCCGCGTGCGGCGCCGGTTGGAGCTCCGACCCCAGCAACTCTACCCCTGGCTGCGCGGCGCTCCAAATCCAGCGCCGCCCGCGGCCGGACGCCCGCAGCCCCAGCTCCGCGATGTTGGGAGTCGGCAGCGTCGCAGTGCTGGGATACCAGCGGGGAGCGGGCAATGCCTTACCGGGTCGCCGTGCGGTAAGCTCCGGAGCGCTGTGGCCGCCGACACACAACATCGCAGAGCTGGGGCTGCGGGCGTTCGGCCGCGGGCCGCGCTGGATTTGGAGCGCCGCGCAGCCAGGGGTAGAGTTGCCGGGGTCGGAGCTACAACCGGCGCCGCCCGCGGCCTGACGCCCGCAGCCCCAGCTCCGCGATGTTGGGGGTCGGCGGCCACAGCGCTCCGGAGCTTACTGCACGGCGACCCGGTAAGGCATTGCCCGCTCCCCGCCTCTCCGACCAGGTAGGGGACTAAGAATTAAAGTTTCCCCCTTCACCCCCCCCCCCCCCCCCTTCACATAAAAGCCCTCCAAACTAACTGACTAACATTTAAGCAATGATTTACAGATGTTTAAGTGTCTCCCCGGTCTCTGGGGAGGAGGCAGCCGCTACAGTAGTACAGACCTGGGTTGACCGTGGGTCGTTTCGGGTCAAGTTTGGCGCCAAACGCGAGCTTTGGTGTGCAGACGACATCCTGGAAAAAATGTCCGGTTTTCGGAGCTTTTCGGTTTCCGGAACTCCGGATAAAAGGTTGTGCACCTGTACCTGTGCACCTGTACATTTTGGAATCTCATCCGCAAGTGAGATTTGGCAGCGGGCAATGCAGGAAGAGTTCGGTGATTTAGAAGGGGT